>NC_141237.1:2290000-2417500 GCF_054856515.1 Filicampus tigris | reverse complement strand
GTGCGTGTTAAATTACGACTACTGTGAATCCACCAAAGTAATTTAAGTAACAACAAGACTACTGTAAATGCACTTAAATCTTAAATTAGATCTGCCTCTCTGTAATGATTCCTGGCTCCTAACATCCCCCCCCCCCATCCACTTCCCCGTCCATGACGCATGGCTTCTCCGTCCTGTTGATTTCTCCTCCACGATCTAATTGATGAGAGAACACTAACAAGTTGCCCTCCCCTCGCTGCTCTCCATCATGCTGTTGCTCCTCAAGGACCTTTCTCCCACTCTCCCCCCTTTCCTCTCACTCTCCACCCTTCTCTCGCTTCCACGGAGGCGTTCATTATTCATGGAGTTAGTCTTTGGATCCAGTGCGGGAGAGCAAAGCCACGGCTGAATTCACGGGCAGACTTAACAGCTGGCCTAAGGCGACGGAGGCGGAGGCGGAGGCAGGTCGGACATGACTGACTGACTAATTGATTGACAGCAACCAGTCGGACAAAGAACATGCGGCGCAACACGAGCGGCCGTGTTTCTTACATCATGGCCTAATTGCACTTTCAATGAAGGGCCAAGGAATTTTTTATCTTTATTTTCTTTTATTTTGATCCCTGAGGGTTTTTCCTAGGTTAAATGCGAGCGCGTTCTCTCATGTTGTTGACATCAGTTTTGCTGATTGGCACTGTTAGCGACACTTTATTTTTCAAAGCGAGTTTAGTTTGCTTGCGGATTGGTGCTGCATCATCGACAACAACAACACGCACAAGTGGATTCGCAAATACACTCAGTGGTCAGGCCAAAGCCATGTCTAATATAAAAATAGTGCTTTGGTGCCGATTCGTGTCATCTTGCTGAAAAGGAACTAGGCTGAAGTGAGGGGAGAAGCTTTATTTAGTCAGGCCATGACCTTGTCTAATAAAAAGGGCTTTGCCGTCATCTTGGAGCATCTAAGCAATTACTAACCTGAAGTGGGCATCAATTATTTATTGATTTTTGACATTTGCCATCCCCAACTATGACGATTTGAGTTACGTCGTAAAACATTTTTTGGACTTTACGGTAGCCACTGGATCAATTTTTTTCCAACTGTGGTTTTATAGTAACCTGTGCAACTTTGTGGATTCATAAAGCAGTCTTACTCTAATATGTCTGATTTTGAAAGCTTTATGGTAATGTACTTGAACAACTTTTGTGGCATTTACAGTAGCCCCTGTAACCCCTTTCAGCCTGCAAGGCTGATGAAGGCGAATTTCTCCACCCAAAGAAATCCTCAGCATCTGTCATTTCATCCAGCACTGGATCCAAAATTGAGAAATCCGTAACTTTTTTCCTCCCCTAATAGGCCCTAATCCTTTCTTCGCTTTCTTTTGTAGTGTCACAAGTCACCGACAGCTCATTTGCAGTCTGACATCTGCAGTTTCAGCTCTTGTTGTGATTTTCCTGCAATCGGGCTGTCAACATTCCCCTGAACAAATATCACGTTCCCTATCTCAGCGAGCAAGGGGTGGGGAGAAAGAAAAAGAGAAGGAGGAGCAGGACAGACTCGGACGACTCTGCATTCAAAAAGATGAAAGCACAAAAGCTCTTGAATAAAGCCCGGCGAAAGGCTCCGGTGGGAGGCGGTAAAGTGGTATTAAAACAGTAGTAAACAGCCTATAAAGCTGGATGACGGTAGTAAACGCGCATGGATCCTGCAGATGATTTATTAATGCACGCCAGGAGAGCTCGCTCATAGAAGTGTTAATCCCCGTTAACGCAAAAGGCTTCCTCTCCCAACAACAACAACAACAATAACACCAGAAAGGTTACTGGACTATCGATCGGCGGTCGTTCCCGCGGCGGTTTCCCTGACGAGTTTTTAATGACAGGTCTGTAAATCACAGCCGGGGGGCTAATTGCTGCTGTTGTGCTGAGTGGCCGGAGGGGTCTGCCAAAGAAAATGTGCAATCAATACTAGTAATGATAATGCATTTATATTGTTTGATATATTTTTTTTCCACTTTCATGTGGACGTGAATTGCACAACTACCGATAGTCTAAACGGTGTACTACGTCAGTGGTTCTCAAATGTTTCGACCCACTTTTTAGGGGTTAACCTAAAACTGTTAGTGGAGTGCTCTGTTTGTCTTAGAAGACATTTTGCCTCTCATCCAAGGAGTACAGGTCAGCCTGACTGGTTGTCGGGTTTATCTGTCCGAACCAAACTTTGTTGCACAAACTGATGAAGCCTCTCGGATGAGAGGCGAAATGTCTTCTAAGACAAACAGAGCAGTCCAGTTGTGATCGATTCAATGCCCTGAGAAAGAAATGACCTGGATGAATGAGAATATCTATAAGCAACTTCAAATTGTGTATGTCATGTAGGAATTCACAAGATGTTTCTGACACACCAGCCAATCAAAAAAAGCAAGTCAGAAAAAACCGACATGATAAATGTCAAGTAACCTGATACTTTTCACCTGCTGCTGCAAATGTATTCTGTCATTCAGCAGTAGACCACAACAAGGTTGCTTTGTAGCGTAATGTAGACTTGAATTGAATTGATTCCTACATGGGTCAAAGGGGCGGAGTGTGTTTGCCAATGTCATTAATTCAAATATATGTATTCCTTGGTTTAAAAAAAAAAAAAAAAAAAAAAAAAAAAAAAAAAAAAGAAGTATTCTTGACATCCTTGAAAGGTGCCAGTCGCGATGAGTCTGCCCGTTCTTGCTGCAATGCATCTAACTTTAATGCCGGCTCGGTGTTTCCCCACCGTTAAAAATCCATATAGTACTTTACTACGAGGAGTGCACTGTGTACGACCATAAAGAAAGGCCGACATGAATAATTGCGTCGCCGGAGCCGTGTGTTTGTTTCGCCGGGTGTCCACCCACCGAACGTAGCGTTACCTCGTTAGAATGGATGAATCGTTGCACCTCTGTTGATTGTGCGTCTCAGTGTGAGACAGCGTACCACTGAGCGTGTTTTCAAATGAGGACTGTGCCAGTGCATGCGGGAGGATGGCAGAGGACGGGGCGGTTAGCGTCGTTTCTACGAAGGATCCCCGCGGCGTTGCCAGAGGCGGGAGAAGGCAGGGGCGACGGAAGTTCCAACATTTCCCACCATTACGTGTATGCTTTGTGAGAGTTTTGTGATCTGATTGCTATGAAAATGCGGCCATCACGGGCACCCCGGGAGGTGATCATGTGGACCAACATGAATTTTTGATGGCGTGAAGTGTTTGCTATTGAATTCACAGCTTTTTGTCACCGAGGTGTTGGGGTGGGGTGGAGTTAGTGTTACAAATTGGGGTTGGGTTAGGTAAAAACATAGCACCCAAGGAGGGTACGAATGGCGTTGCAGACACAGGAGGATGGTAAGTATAATTTAATACCTTAAAAAATATCCTATGAAAAATGTGTGTTTTCTTAAAAATAGGACTGTAATTTAAAATATCTTTTTGGGGAAAAACAACTTCCTTTTATAAAAGCAGTGGGCGGGAACAAAGTTGGATACCGTTGGCTGAGTTCATCTCTCCTTTTATAAAAAGATAAACGAGGCAATAAAAATGGTAAGTGCTTTATAAAATCAGTTCAATGCCCAGACATGAAAACACACGGACATTTTATGGTTAGTAAAACAAGTGCTCATTTACATTAAGTGGTTTTAGGATGAGCATTAGGGATTTGGCTTGAAATTAGAGTTAAGAGTTTGGTTTAGAGGATGGAAATTGGGTTACGGCGAGCGTTTGGGTTATGGATATCTTTCAGGGGTTAGTAAAGTTGGGATTAGATTTCAATTTAGTAAAGGTTTAGGATGATGATGATGATTAAATTGAGTTCGGGTGAAGATTTTAAGGTTGGGGTTGAGGGATCTAGATTGGGTTATGGTTGGGCTTGGTGGTTATGGGTTAGCAATTTATATCTACTGTACATTTATTACTCACGATTTTAAAATGATGGATTCTTAATCAATTATTCATTGTTGTGTAACTGATGGCAACTTTGAATCTGTCTGGGTAAATCCGATTATTGTCGGCTGCCGTTCTTCTAAACCGATGGCTGCTTGCATGTCGTCGCTCCTTTTGAATCATTGATGAGGTCGATAATGTCTTTTTGCAGCCACACATGAAATCCAAGTCCCACCTTTGATGTTCCAACCGGATGAAGTGAGCGCGAGGCACCGAGCGGTCCAAAAGAAGAGCTTGACATTTGATACACTGGGCAGGAAGAGACAGGATAGATGTGATGTATTTTATATTTTGGGGCCAACACGCACTGAACGAGGCGGTCGATCTCAGAGGTCGAGCTGCCCTGTGGTCGTCTTAACAACTTTTCACTTTTCAACGTGTCCACTCTGTGAAATGGGAGCGTAAAACTTTACATTTGATCTAATGTGAAGACAAGCTACACTTGAGTTGCGCCTTTTAAGGCAAGCCACATTCCGACTGCACGGCCTCTGTGGGTTTGCGATGTTCAGCCGTGGAAAAGTAAAGTGATATTTATGGATGAACATTATGGAAAGTCACGGGTCAAAAGGTTCCGCTTCCTGGCAGATGGCGTTTGCTGCCGGCTGTGTCTGTGGCTCAACCTTAGCGACGTTCTGCTAACCTTTTCACACTCGATAAACATGACTTTATGAACAAAATATGGCTGCTATTTAATGGCTGACAAAAACCCAGATGACCCTACTTATTGTTATGACATACGGCCGTTCAAGCAGATAGTTTCTCTCGACTTTAGGGATTACGGCTGGGGTTTGAGTAAATGTCTCAATGGGTTGGGGCTGAGTGGTTAAATTTATAGGGGTATGGGTTGGATCTTAGAGACAGATTAGAGTTTGACCTAGCGTGAAGAGTTGGGGCTCAGGTTTACAGGTGAGGGTTGGGGTCAGGGTTATATCCATAAAACCATCATAACACCAAGTTATGATAATGCATACAATTAATTTTTTTGTCCACATCCCTATGTTGGTAATGTCAGAACTTCTAATATTTACAGTAGGGCTGTTCGATTAAGCGATTTCAAATCGTCATGTTCGATTTTTTATTTTTGGTTTATATCTAAGCCCCCGTAGTATCCTCTGCATTTCCGCTTCCTCCCACGAGCGCGCAGACCGGGAAAAACTACAACACCACCCATGACTACCGGCGATTCTGCTATTTGCTCAGGCAAGTGAGCGTTTAGTTAATGAATCGGGCAAATATAGATCTGTAGTGTAGTGTGTGCCCCGCATGTACAATACAACCCGCGAGCAAGGAAATCAACGTCTGAAAGGCGTCCTTTTTTTCTCTCCTCTACATCGGACCTCTGGCCAGCCGGTGCATACGTAGGCTACTTACGATTGACAGTGCATTGTATTATTGAGTGACAGTTTTGCATTAATCATTGGTTTATGTTTAAGGAAGACCAGGGAGAAATGTGAAAGGCTAGTCACTGGCTGATTGGCAAAATGACTTGCTGACAGACTGTTTGGTTTACAGACTTGACTGTCTACCTTCTCTCATGTTGATTATTTAGTTTCAGATGGTATATGCACTTTATTCTTTCATTATTGCTGTAATTAAGAACAAATCTAAAATCTATTGTGTAAGTAAAATGCTGTTAATCCCAATAGATTGTTTTGTGTGTATTAAGTTAAATTAACTGGCATTTTGAGTTCAAAGAAGGAAAAATTAAGTTTAAATAAAAGACATTCAAAATACTTCATTTTTCATGTTTTTTTTTATTTTACAAAGAAATCGTAATCGTAATCGTAAAATCGGATTTGAGAGAAAATAACCAGGATTTTCTTCTTAGGGAAAATCGAACAGCCCTAATTTACAGATTTTTGGACAATGCACATTTTTACTGATAGCAGCTCCAATAAAATATGCAAAATATGCATTGCTGCAGTAACATAATGGAAAGTCATGGATCTAAAGGTTTCACTTTCTGGCAGACAGCATTTGCCACAGGCTGTTTCTGTGGCCCAGCTGTAACTGACAATCTGTAAACCTTTCTCACACTCAATAAACAACTTTATGAGCAAAATTCGGCCCCTTTTTAAGGGCCGACAAAAACTCAAATGACCCTACTTACTTTCATGACATACAGCTGTTTAAACATCTATCTCTCGGGTTCAGAGGTAAAGTTAAGGTTTTAGGGTCTGGGTTAGATTTAAGGGATTATGGGGTTGGGTTTTATAATTTGGCGATTAGGGATTTGGGTTAGGATTTTAGGATCAGTGGTATACATTTGGGTTATGGTATTAGGGTCAAAATTAAGGGGCTAAGATTTTAGGGTTAAAGGTTACGGTTATGATTGGGTAAGGTTTCGGCGTTAGATTTATGGGTTACGGTTTAGGTTCCAAGGTTAGATTTAGGGGTTCGGGTTTAGCATTGAGGTTTTAGGGGTTAGGGGTCTGGTTTTGGTGTAATAGCATTAGGGGTTGGTGTTTAGGATTAACATTATGAAAAGGACTCCTGTGTCTATGGCTCAACTGTAGCCGACCATCTCGCAACCTTTCCACACTCGATAAACAGAATTTTATGAACAAAATATGACTGCTGTTTAATGGGATAAAAAAATAAACCCAAATGACCCTACTTATTGTAATGACATATGGCTGTTTAAGAGCTATTCTCTCTTCCCAAAGAAGCCCTTTGTGGGTGTTTAGTTCAGCACTAGACAACCCCAAAAAATCCTTTTTAGTTGTCCTTGAATCCTTTCTCTTTTGTTCCTGCATGCATTGCGAGGGACCAATTAAACTAATGGAACTTTTACTGCTGAACTCTGCACAAGCCAGGCTTGTTTTGGTCCCTCATGCACTGTGAACTCCAATTGCGCCCGAGGAGGAAGTGCACAATTTAACACAAAGTGAGTCAAGAGGAAGCCCCGCGCTGAGGTAACAAGTTGGGGATGGGTGCAACGCTTGACGAAACGCGAGGCGACAGGTGCGCGTTTTTCCCATGAACGGAATTTGCAGGGGCTGAGACGACACGGCAAAGGTGCCCGTAGCACGAGGCGCAGCGCCAAGTGGAAATTGACACTGTCAGATGTCATCGCTGTGAAGGGGGAAGGAGAGGCAGACGCACACCTGCGTCACTCGTATTTGTCCTCAACGGCGCACGACGGGAAAAACTGCAACAGGAATTGTGAGGGCAAACCGAGCCCGGTGAAATATTCATTGAGTTGCTCGGCGGGCGACAGTCCAGCAATGTCAGATTGCGAACAAAAAGAGAGGAGCTGGTGTATAAAGCTTTCATAGTTTTATGTACATGTTGGATGACAAATCTAATTAGCTTCATTCCATCAGTACACAAATGTTTCTTTTATTAATCCAACCGACCTCTTTCGGCACCTGATTTAACAGAACAAAAATAGCTTCTATGAATAAACAAAGACGGATGGTTACTTAAGTGAGTAATTACCTAAGTTGGTTGCCTCTTAGGGACCAACCAAAGTTGAGGCTAATAAAACGAATGTATACATCACAAAATGCTCCGAATATGCAACACTAACAGATGCACAGAAAAATGACAACCTCTGTGATGTATCTAAGCAACAATGCAAAGCATCACACATTTGGATCCAGATGAAAGTCCATTGCGGACTAGAGGCTTGAGACATTTTAGACAAAATCTAACGTAAAGTCTTTCATGTTGTGACCGGATCCAATTGGGTATGTATGTGTGTAGGATGGACTAGGTTGGACGGTAAGTAGGTCAGGTAGGTGCGACAAATAGGTAACAAAGTTGGCTAGGAAAGTTGGTCGGACAAATACCGGTAGGTACTGTATAGGTACTTAGGGTGGAGAAATAGGTAGGTTGGGAAATTGCTGTAGTTAGCTAGATTCTAGTTCTTTCCATGTATTCCAAGGCATTCATGTCCCTATTGTAATAATCCAAATCCAAGACAGCAGTTTGAAACCTTTCCAGTGCCGTACCAAGAAGTAAAAGTGTAATGGGTGAACCGTTGATGGTACCACCCCAGTGACAAGATGTACCCCTAAAGCTACCGTAACAGACATTTTGTTGTTTTCGTCAAAATGATGGCAGCTGTTGTTAATATGTAACAGTTGCAGAGAGTCCAGCAATAGCCATAAAAGTCTTACACACGGAGGTATTTTGGGGTTAACTATTACCAGCGTTTGCACACACTTTGGAGAGTATCGATTTCCGGTTGGCACAGTACAACCTCGCTCTCTCCCAGTTTCTTTTTTTGTCGGCGTAATCTCCGCGCAACACGATTCTCCCCTGTGGAGGCGCCATTGTTCCCGAACACGGCGAGCGCCTTGATCTGTATGCAGGTCCACCTCGAGCTTCCTCATCGCTCACACAGTGTGTTGCTCGCACTCCAGGCCTCATTACATCCTCTAACTCTGAATTCATGGAGCATGAGTCCCACGGTGAAGCCTGCTTGTTTGGCCCTGCACATTAGCTTAAAGCTTTATTTGTGTCTGAGAAAACATTGCAAGCTTGTCAACCCTACGTCTGTTTACACTTATTTATATGATACTTTTAAATTAAGTCCAATCTCCCCTAGAGGCCCACGTTCTTTCTTCATGGACAAGCAAATGGATAACTCATTTTTAGCAGCATTGATCCGCTAAATTAGCAACTAATCAGGCTATTAACAGCTTGTTGGTCGCATCTAAATGCAGGTTTTGGGAACAATTTGCTTTTTGTCATGCAGGAAATAGCACAAACAATACCATGATTTGTGTCTTTTTTTGCATTTTAAAGTTGTGTTGTCCAATTTTAGCAACACAAAAATAATATTATCTGAACCAAAAAAATGCACTTTGTATGAGCGACTTGTTAGCCTAATCTCATTTTTGATACATTTCAGCAGCCAGGTAGTAGCTCAGTTATTGTTGTGACCTCTTTTATAGTTTGAGTTCATTCATTAAGTTTGTATTACACCTTCGAACTACCTCCAGATCCAGACGGTAGGTCCGGATCAGATTTGGATCAAAATAGTGTAATTATAGCTACACAATGCTCATGTGACCCATAGCAGCTAATTCTGCTCATTATCAACTTGTTATGTAATTGATATTTTTGGAAGCAAACACTTTTGGACAGCCAGGATTTAAAAAAAAAAAAAAAAAAAAAAGTTTTAGTTCACATTTTAAGTTAGGTTACTATCTCCGAAGCCTGTAAATTCACGGATCACCATGGCTAATCAGGCTTTCGTCAGCTTGTTAGCCTCATCCACTTGTCATTTGGGAACCAATTCCCGGAAACAGCACAAACATATGCGAATTTTTTTTTTTTTTTGTGGCCTTTTCCCATTCATCACTCAATGCTAACTTGACTCATAGTGGCTAATCAGCAGCTTGCCCGAATTTATATCCAGAGTAAAATCCCTGTGAAGGTTTATTTCAAGCAAAGGCGTTGGCTTGGGATCAAATGGATCAAATGTTGGGGCTGACACGTTTGCGGTGTTTCCGCTCAGATGAGAAAGGGAAAATAAACAGCCAAACAAGTTCCTGCCTCCCTCGCTGGAGGACAAATTATTATCTAATGAAAGCAACGTTTGCTGATGCTGGAAATAGCTCAACATTATAAGGCTGTTGGATCCTGTGGATGTGTATTTGTGAGAAGCAAACATGGCAGGTGTGAGGCAGGAAGTCATGGAGGTGTGCCACTTCCCCGGTTTGCGTGTGGCTGATTTCCTCACTCCTAATCTTTGCAGGATAGATCTGGGATTAGTGAATCGGGAGCACCAGGTAATCCAACCCGTGTGTCTGTGTGTGTGTGTGTGTGTGTGTGTGTGTGTGTGTGTGTGTGTGTGTGTCTCGCTGGCTCAAGTCGAGCATGTCGACACCTGACGCTAAATATGGCCTCCAGCCGGCGGGATAAGATGATCACCAATTCCAGTGAGGGGAAGTCGGGTGGCCCAAACCAGACCAGACCTGCATGCTAGAGGCGGGCTACATATCCTACCTGGGCCTTCACTGAGGATATAACTGACTTAATCCAACTCCTAAATACCACAAATTCATCACATTGCTGATAATGGTAATTTTGACGAAGCCAGTAAGTGCATAAAGCCATGTTTTATTTGTTTTAACTTTTCCTGAGTATGTCGTAATTGATGTTTCTGCTTATCCTGTGCAAAATTCCGTTTAAAACTTGGGACAGCACATCCAGCAAAAGTGCCAGCAACAATTGTTACAGTGTGCTGAAATGACCCAGATGCCAGGAAATGCAGGGTTAAAAGGGGTTTTGTCTTAGATGATATGCCATGACTCCTTCTTGTGACGCTTCATAATTGCACTTCTGGATCAACCATGTCACAATAACTTTTGTTTCTGGCATTTAAATTTTCTTTTGCGGACACAAGCACAAAAAAATCTGTTCTGGCCGTCCCCATTCATTTTGCTTGTGCCTCCCCAAGCACCCTCGACCCGGTGGATTTATCCAAACCCACTTTGGAGCGCTCGGCTGCAGAGCGCTGTACTCTCTTAAGCATGGTGATAAATTCACGTGAGAGTGCCGCGCTCGCAAGGCTTGTAAACATTTAATAACATGTGATCGATGCGTCGCGTTTACGAGGTCAAACTGACACCAGTTAAGTGGGGCGATCCGGCTAGTAAACAAGACTCAGGAGTCCACAGCGCAACCGAGATTTAAGGCTGCGTTGACTATTTTTGAAATATTTTCTCTCTGAGTGAAAAGTTTCTCGTAGGGGTAACTTTTGGGAACACTGTCATCACATGCCAGTCCTCCATTTGGTGCTCTTCCCGGACAAATTCTTGTGTATAAAATGAAAATATACTGATCCGTCGTGACTGCGGGTTCCCACAGGACCTACAGGAATATGGCATTCTCTATCACTAACCTACACGAACACAGTGGTAAAGTCATAATTACAGTAAATATTTGTGAAAAAAACTTCTCAGCCATAAATCTTCCCAAAAATCCACTAACTGTTTCCACTTGACTTTACACCATTACTGTTCAACTACGAATGGTGTATCGAACCTTGGGTCAGAAATGGAGACAAGAATCGAATTTTCACTCCAGTGCATCGTAACAGTCTTAACATTGACTGTGAACATTACAACTAGGGATGTTCAAGACCACTTTTTTCAGACCAATACCAAAATATGAGTAGTCACTCTTTGAATACTCATGATACCTCTCGTACTTTTGATGCAAAAAATCTTCAACAACAATGACAAAAAATTCTGAACCAAGACATTGTTTCTGACGCGGATTATAATTCGTCGGTGCGGCAAACATTTCGCAGAGAGAAAAAATATTTCTATTCAAGTCAACGCAGCCTTAAATCTCGGTTACGCTGTGGACTCCCGAGTCTTGTTTACTACCCAGATCGTTGCGCCATTTCCTGCCAAGGAGGACTTACTTTTTTTGCCTTAAAAATAAGGACGATATCAGTTGGTATGGACAAATTGGTATTGGTATTCGCCCATCCCTAGTTACAACAATTTCGGAAATTGCAGTTGATTGAGAGGTCTTTGGAAATGTTCTCCCTGCACCCAAAAAGTTTGAGACCTCTGATCCAGACAAAACACGGAAACGTAGCCTTGAAGGCTGTACTGCACATCACCGCCCATATTTGTGGAGTCATCAGAAGGCGTCGACATTGCTTTTATACTGTGGTGTGTTAACACAGCTTCTGCACTGACAGACCAACGTCTTAATCTCTTAAACTGTTTAGCGTGCAGTAAAATTCCCACCCCACCTGCGGAGCGTCAACTCCACATTGCAGTAAGCGCGCCTGTGTACCCGCCTAATCCCCGGTTATCACTTTAGCCGTACAAACGTGTCAGATTTGCTTTTCACGTGGCGTGTTTGTGGTAGCGCGCGCTTTTATCACCCGAGGAAAAAAAAGTGCCCTCGTCATCTTTTCTTGAAATGTCCGCAGTGGTCGACACATTCTCGCGTAAAGCCGGTTATCGGTTGACATCACGTTTAAGGTCGTCGCTGGTAGTCGCCATGGGAACATGAATGAGATCCAAGCCCAGAGAAACTTTCGCTTGTTAAAGCGCAGTTATCCACCAAGGCTGAAAGTCGAAAACGGTTGATGCCGTTCCACTCCTGGCTTGAAGCTAGTGGCAATGCATGCATCTGCTCGTTCTGGTGGGTCACGGCTCCAATGCAAGCATGTATAAGCCCCCCAAAAAACCTTGACTTTTCCAAATATTCTATTTTATTTTATTTTGTCAGTCCAACACACACTAATTAAGTTACCGTTTTTTTGGCGTATAAATTAAAAGTAAAAGATATTTTTTATTTGTATTGTATACGTAATACATCTATATTGAAAAGCTCCAGTTTGACACATGTTATTTATACTTGACATATTTGGTTTAAATACATTTTCATTATTTAAATGTGATAAAATACTGTATTTTTCGTATGGTCCATATTATTTTCAAATATGAAATGTATTTGTTTTGAAAAATACATTAACTAGTTCCATTTTTTGTAGTTTGTCATACACAAAAAAAAAATGTAAATCTAACTATTTTTATTTTTCATGTTGACCAGTTTCATGATGTACAACACAAAAATATTCAAAAACAACAAATCCTGTCTGCACAAACACGTGATTGTCTGCGACGGTTTCTTTTCCCATACCTTACAACGAAATTCCAACGACCTCATAACTTGGCACTTGTCATGCTTGGCGCAGGTAAACATCACTTCAAATGGCGTCAGACGTCTGCTGAGCGCCGTGATAGATGCGACCAAACAAACCAGGCCCGGTGCATTAGAAAGCTTTGGCACGCCAAACGTCTGCCGCATCACTCGCAACTCCCAGCGGCCTTCAAGTGTTTCCATGAAAGCAATAAGCAGAGGAAAGGCCGCTCCATTCACTCGCCTTATCAGTGAATTATTGCTAATGCATCCTGCTGGTGGCAATTAGCCATCCGGGGGGGAAGGGGGGAAGTGGGTGGGGTGGGGGCGGGGGCGTAATTGGTGGAGCTGTTTACACATCACACCAGAACAACTGACGGCTTTCCACGGGCCGCGACCTGCTCGGGAATGTTCGGTGGGAATGCCTGTCCTCTGTCAGTCTGGCTGATTTGGACAAGGGGAGCGAAATGGCCCAGAGGAGATAAGGCAGCCGGACAATGAGTGTGTCCACCTGACGAGGCCGGGCGCTCCATCGCGACGTACCGGACGTTCGCCGGGTGTCAGCAGTCACTTGCCGCACAATGGAAGGACCTCCTGACGAAGTCTTGATGGCCGCTGTGTCCAATTTGACACTCAATTCACAATTTGCGGTTAAAAGCTTCTTGTGCTTGGCGAGATTGTTATGCGACGTGGAAAGATGACGGGATTGGACACTCCTGAATCGCCGTCCAGATGCTCCAGCCGCATAAAATATTCGCCAGCATTTCAGATGGACGAGTCACAAAATTTCCGGTTTCTGCTAAGACCAGAGATGGAAGTAATCAAGTATAAGTACTTTGTAATTGTTTCAGTGTTCTCATTAAATTTGTAGTCGATTGATAAAATGACCCTTCATCGACAACGGGGATGTAATTATTTAACATTCCATCAATACAATTTTTATTGTTACTATTTTAGATACTTAAAAAAATTAAGAATACTCTTCTGAAACATTTTTACCACAAATTTAAAATTAAGGTGATTATCATGCCTAGCCCACATTTTATTTTTTCAACTATTAAGCATTTCTTAACCTGAACTGAAGGATGCGAAAGCAGAATTTCTGATGCATAAATTAAAGAATTCCGCACGCAAATGTGCACTTTATTTCACCATATGACATAAAATGATGGCCAAACAGATGAATACAGAAGCAAGGGAACCGATGCTAAAGCCGTTAGGATTACAAGTAGTGGCAGCACATTGACAAATGCTTGTGATCGCAGGTCACACCGACGCGCATGCAAATAAAAACGCTTCTTCTCAATTTGACTGAAGCAGAATCCAAATAACCGCTCTGAGGCATTTGGTGGCTTATTAAAAATAAGAAGAAGGTGTTGAGCAAGCAGCAGATGGCCACAGAAGGGACACGAGAAGAAGGTAATCTGGATTTATGACCTGGCACATATGCCGAGTGCAGCCGCATCTGCTGCCTTCATCTCGCTCGCTCGGACCACCGCCGACATGTTTGCACTTTTCCACAGCAGCGAGCTGCTCTGTCGGAGAAATATTAGCACTGAAGCCTGACCCATGTGCGATTTTTAGAACCGATGCCCATACTGATATTGGGGCCATCAAAAGCCAATATAATCAGCACGTTGAACATTGATGTACACAGGATACAGTATATGATGTATATGACCATACATTCTTCATTAAAAAAAAATGTCCTTACTTTTTTCAGGTTTTTTTTCTTCTTTTGTTAATTTTTTTTTAAAAGTTTGACCTACTTTGTATAAAAGCTTGCACAATACGGATTTTACCGTGCATTGTAATTAATAGCTGTGATGTTTCAGAAAAAAAAGCCACCTGATGCTGAACCCAACCCTTAATTTTATAAAGAAATATAAATTATTATTATAAATTACTACAATATTACCGTGGTCCCAGTCGGTCCGAGTCAGCCAAACGACATCGAGAAGGCACTTAAACGATACCGTGTCACACGCAGGTGCCGCATTCCTGACATGTGGCTGAGTAAGGAAAAATAAAGGAAATAAACTGTGTTGAGTACCTTGCGGTCTTGCAAACACAATGACACGTGCCCCATATTGTTTTTAATTTACCGATCACCACACTGTTTGCGTGTGCCTGTTGTTTGATATTTTTTCTTTGTTTGGCCGCGTGTCTGCTCGTGCGGTGCCTGCGTGTTACGTGAAGATTATGTTCTTGACGGTGATTGGCTGTCGCTGACGAGGAGTGGACCGGGACCACGTGGCTCGATTAAATATGCAGGACGGAGCGCAGTAGCGGTTAGGCAATGCCCAGCTGTGTATGTTACATATTCAATTATTAGATTATTTTTAGATATGGTCGATAGCACTTTTTTGACTGATAACAGTACGAGTGTTCACTCTTTGAGTTGAACGGATACCAGCTACTGGAAACTCCAGTGCTTTTGATTTCTAAAATTTAGTATAAATTAAAAAAAATTAAAAAAAAAAAAAAGTCTGAAACAACGCTTTGGCGTAAACATCAAACCATTGCCACTGGGAGGCATCGGACGAGGAGCGTGAGCTCAAGCAACAAATGTCCATTTGCGCTGGAGGCAGAAGCTTTATGACTAATTGCCTGTTAAACGAGCACAGCACAAACGATCCAGGCTGTTTGTTTTTGTCTCTCTCTCTCTCTCTCTCTCTCTCTCTCTCTTTGTAAGCAGCGAGCGGGCAAACATCAAGCGTTCACCAAGCGTCTGTCTGCGATTGTTTGATTGCGAATGGGATCGCCTCCGTCGGAACAAAGACAAATGCTCATCTGTCATTTGCGCTTCCTGCTGAAAGTCACCTAAATGGAAGCTGGCTTTCCTCTTGATGTTCACTCAAACTGCCAAATAGAGTCGCATCCCATAATGCAACAGGGCTGGTAACTAGGGCCCCTCTCCTTTTGACTCAATCTATATGAGTACCTAGTACAAAGCACATTATTATTATAATTTTTATTTAAACTTGGGTAGCATTTTTTTCAAATTCATTAATTATTTCTAATTTTAAGGGAGGAAACGGGTAAAAAATTTGGACTTTACATTATTGGATTTTTTTTGGTAGGAAATGCAATTTAATCTCGAAGAAAATCCAATGTTGGAATACATTTTCCTGGGGTCTCTTTTTACTCTTGTAAAATTACAACATTTTATTCAATGAAATGAGTCTAGTCTTGTAAAATTATGTTTTTGAATCGGCGGATTTCTATTTTGTTTATAATCCGGCAGCCTTCAGTAAATTAGATTTTTTTCTCAAAGATTTCAACTTTATAAAGGTTTTGAAACTTACTTTTAATTTACTGTGAAATTTTACAATTCTGTTCTTGTAAAATTATGTCTTTAAAAAAAAACAACAACTTTATAACTCTCATAATATTGCAACTTTTTTATTAATTTTCTGTTTTCTAGAAACGTATCTCCTTTTAATTTAAACTTTTTCTGCAGTTTACCCTCTTGAAATAACCTTTTTACTCCTCAACAATTTTGATATTTTTTTAAGAACTCCAACTTTTTTTGGACTTGATAAGCTTAAAAAAAAGCTTGTCTTCCGTTGCGAGCGCTTTGTGTTGATTTCATCCATGCTTCCAGTTCCTGGCGGGGATCCATCACCATCAATCAGGAAGTGTAAATTGCAATGTTTGCATTCAGCCATCAAGTTCCCGCGGTATCAACCACAAGTCTGGCCGGCCAGTTGACGTCCCGTCTCGTCGCGTATCGGCCTGCGGCTGTTCATCATGTCATTTTTTTCTTCCCCGCCGAGAGTGTTATTTAGACACCTCTAATTCACGATGTCTGAATGTTAGCCAGGCGTCATGGAGCATAATTCTCCTCCAGAGGCCGTCTTGTTAAGATGGGCGCAGCCTGTCAGCCGTGCCCGCCGACGCTCTTGATGAATGTGGAAGTGCAAAAGCAATTTTCCAGCCTCATCTTGCATCTTTACTTCTTCCTCTTCTCGCGCTTAACCACCCGTCGCTTCGCTTTTCGCCCCCACGCTGGTGACACCCTCCAACTGCTCAAGCAGATTCTACGCAACCAGCAATCACAACCGGAGCCAATTTGAAGTAATTGGCCGCTGCCCAACAACTGCTGGGCCGGTGTCTGGTTGGGCGTCTTGGCCCCTCGCCGCCGCAGGGCCCTGGCCTAATGATCGGGCTAATAAACGACACGCGCTTCCTGTTGTGACATCTGCTCGCCGTTTGTCGTCAAAGGGCGAACGAGACGGCGCGGGAGAGCGACCCCGCTGACCCCGCAAGCTGCTTGTCGGCGACTGGATGCCACTGGACCTCCCCAAAGGGCCCGTCGCTCTGTATTTCCACAATTTGCTAATGAAATTACTGCGTGGCCCGTTATGAGCGGAGCATCTGGTCTTTGTAATCACGCTCATTATTAAGCCGCGCTGCAATTAGCACCCGGCTGCAGAACTAAAAAATATGCTTCACAGTGAGCCCCCGCCTGTTTGTGTTTGAGCTTTCACAAATTCGCTTCCATAAAATTTTGGGGGCACCAATCAGCTGTTATTTGCTGATAGAGTCACCTACTCACTGTTAGGGCACCATCTGGTGGCATCTTGGGGTCAAAGAAATTTGTTAAAATGAGTTGAGAAGTTTCATTTAGATATAATTAGTAGACTACACAATCGTTTGTAGCCGATTACAATCAGTTTAAAAAAAAAAGATAACCGATCACTGATCCGATCATGGAAGATGGATCAATCTATTTCAACAACTTGTCTATCAATGTGTTTTGGAATTGTACTTATAGTTCAATTAAACTATTAATATGGGCTATTAGATATTTCAAGGAGGTGTGACTGACTTGTAATTTTTTGGCTATTCGGGGTAGGGCTTGGCTCCTTTGTTATTTTTCATGAAGGAGTCACTGCCTCCGCAAGCTGCTCATCGGCAGCGACTGGATGCAAGTGGAGCTCCCCAAAGGGTCCGCCTGTTGACTCTATTGACAATTTGCTAATCAAATTATGGCATGACCCGTTATGAGCCAAGCACCTGGTCTTCGTAATAATGCTCATTATTAGCATACACCTACAGCTCCCGCACTGCAGTCCAATGTCACGTATGATGACCGTTTGCGGTTATTTCGATATTGCTGTTTTGCATTCATCATAATGTGACATTGGTGCATGGCATTATTACAGTATAGTGGCACTGGAGCAGTACAACATAGCACAGCTTTGTAGCGCAAAGTTAACTCGTAGCAACGTGATCATCGTAATAATGCCACATTGTAGATGTTGATGACATAGAGCAACATGATAGCACAACATTGTAGTGCAACGTGATCATCATAGTGTGACATTTTAGCATTACATTGTATCACGACACGATCGTGTGACATCCTTGAGTGACGTTGTAGCTCGACGTTGTAGCATGGCATCATAGCATCACTTTGTAGTGTGCCCTATTAGCCAGTGTATGCATGTCAGTGTAGCATTAAGTTGCAGCGAGACATTGTCGCGCACCAATGTGGAGTGTCATTGTAGCCTGACGTGATATCGTAGCGCCACTTATGACATTCTAACATGACATTGCAGCACAATATGGTAGTGTGACATTTTGGCATGACATTTTGGCTCAATATTGTAGCATGCTAGCGTAGCGTGATGTTGTTGGTAAAATTGTAGACTGTGTGTTTTCTTGGTTAATATTTCATGTATTTTGCTTTTGATACTTTTATTACGCTTTTTCATTGAATGTTTCAGCCTTGAGATTTTCAACTCTGATGTACAAACTTGAGTGTAATGAAAAAAGCCTTCCTGAGCAGAGCAGCACAAACTGGAGTTGTAGTAAATGACGGCGGAGTGGCAGCCGCACTTAATAAGAAACAAAATGTTCCCATCCAGTAAATTGTCATCAAACTGCGAGCGGGCATGTTCATTGAAAGCAGATTATTTGGGCTCATTAGCCTTACGTAAAGGTCACAGACACGTTTGTTCACAGCACTTCATTCTAACGTGCGCAACAGAAACAAACAGACAGGCAGCGGGTACACACGTGTGGTTATTCCCACACGTTAATGCAGAATGCTTGGATTGAGTTATGTTGTGCTATTGCATTGCTAATTGCCTCCAACTGCAATGGAAGATTAAGAGTCATTACTACCAGGGCTCTCCTATATAGCATCTGGCGGCACACAGGCACAGGCAGGCGAGGGGCGACGTGTCAGTGGGATTAGCAAAAGTCAAGCGCAAAGCTCCTTAGTACCTCAGCTGACGTCAGGTCTAGCATCCTTAAAATGTATTTGTGTTTACAAGGGAATGTCTGTGCTACTTACACCATAGCAGCTAGCTAGCAAAGAGATTGTCACTGGTGTCACTGAAGCTTGTCAAAGTGATGCATCTGCACTGAGAGCCAAGCTTTGTACAGTATGTCATGGGAGGAGCTAAAGATCCTGCTCAAACTCCCTGCGGGATAGAAAATGCATGGATGGTGTTTCCGGTTATCAGCTTTTCCCCTCCAATCAGTCACGTCCACAAACATCTTCCAAGTATCACCGGCAGCATTACGAAGCTGGTAGCGTTCCCAAAATCACTTGTGTCTACTCAGGTGACCTTCACCAGGCTGCAACCGATCATTCCCACCATCTTTGTTCTGGCCGTCGTGCAACTGGAGCCAACCAAGAGCACTGCATCGATTTTCTGTGTTCTGAGCTATTCCTGCACCACCACAGGCCCCTCTTAAAAAAAGATATAAAAGAACTCCAATCTCGCACTGGTCCAGACGCTGACCAGCGTTTTGTGTGCACGAAGCGCTGAGCCGCGACGGGGTGGGCCGGCAGATTGCATTTGCATGAGTGGCTGAGCAGCGCGCTGCCGGCGATGCGGCGCCATGATGATGGGGCCTCCGAATGCCGGGAGTTGAGCTGAGGTCGTACGGACATGCCGCACCAAGCATTTGCCAAAATAGTCCTCCCGCAAAATGCCAGGCGGGTGGACAAAAGCATTTCAACTCACATCTATGGACAATTTAGCGCGAAGGAAGTTAAGGAAGGCCGATTGACCCTCGTGCCGCCACGCGACAATTGACAAAGTGCCAGGACGAAGAAGACGGCACTGCCTGCTGGAGCCAGATTAAAAAAACACAAAACGAGGAAACAGGTGACAATGAAGGAGAAAGTGTGACGATTGAAGAGTCTGTCCACTGAATGCACCCGTGCATTTCGGCAACAGAGGCTCTTCATGCTTTGTTCACGCATATATACATATACATATATACATACATACATATACATACACATGTATATATACATATACATGTATATATACATATACATATATACATATACATACATATACATATATATACACACATACATATATATATATATACACATACATATATATACACACACATATATATGTATACACACACATATATATGTATACACACACATATATATGTATACACACACATATATATGTATACACACACATATAGTCCACAGATGCTTGAAGCGGGTCCGTCTCCGTCGCCTAGCAACAAGCAGAGGCGCAACCGGTTCTTTGCCGCCCATGAGCGCCGCCGCTGGCTGAAAAAGCGGCACCCCGCGGGTACGGCTGTAACCCGAGGCGCAGTTGCTGGTCGAGGGTGGATTTGGAAAAGGTGCAGGAAAGTGAGATGGATGCATGCAAGCAAGGCGCAAGTGACAAAAGCAACTCGCTCTGGATTTACACAAAGTACAAGTGCAGATACGCGTAATCAAAACAATTAGTAATGTTTTAACTACTTGACCTAAGTAAAGGTGAAAATGTCGATTCATCATTTTGGTAGCAACACAAATGGCTCGCTGAAATCAAACTGGCAACGGTGACTCAAGGGTGTGGTGATATTTGACTGAACCATTTTATTGGTTAACTCCTTGTACACATGCACTTTTGTTATATTTTCTTCAATATCGAACAAGGTTCTTTCCTCTCTTTTTATGTTGGTATAACCTTCAGGCCTTGTTCCAATTTACTAACCTTTCAGCTTGTTTGGGGCGATTTTTTTTGTATGAGTGCTCACTTTATGAGTGGGGATGTCTTTAAATTGGCTGTTGGCGCTCATCTGCCGCCATGGAAGGCATCTCAGAAAAAAACACAAGTCTCGGATAACGCCGCCAAAAAGTTGCTTTTATTATTGCGAGTCGTTATTTTGAAAAATTGTGGTTTGTGGGTGGTTAAAAAAGTTGCAGCTCTGAGTAGCACTTTGGTCATCTCCACTTCTTAAAATCATAATTGTGTCATGCATTTGTTCCACTGGAGTGCAGTGAGCCATGCAACACCTCTTTCAGGAAACCGAAATTATTACATTTGTCCAAAAATTGATGGAAAACATAAAAACTAAAATTTCTTAGAGTTTAGTCCTTTTATCAAACACAAAATACCCAAACTGTAGGATTTGAATGAGTTTAAAAGGGTAGACGGTAAAAAAAAAGTTGGACGAACCCCAAATTTCAACAAACTTAGTTGTCTAATTTAACAAAATCTTCCAAGTTTTGCTCATGTGAAAATTGTCTTTCCCCGCATTTCCAAAAAAAAAAGAAATATGGCTTGACAGAACCAATTGTTCCTTGTTTTGTCCCCCAACTTAAAGGTGAGGTCAAACCCCAAATTTTATTGCCATTAATATTTTGGATGCGCCTCACTAGTCAAAACAGGGCATTGTGATTAATATTATGTTTGGGGAATATGAGTTAAGTAGTAAAAGCCACCTGTTTTTCTCCATCTCAGGGCGGCTATTTTGTCACTTTCTGTCTACTGAAAATGACATCACAACTACTCAGGGCTCAGCTAACAATCAATAGTGGCTCAGCTTCACAAAACAGGTGAGTCGTGATTGGTTGTTACCTGTTTAGTGCAAAAACAATGAAAAATACAAGTGTTTTTCTCATTTCTTTTACAGTGGTGTTCAGGGATTTTAATTTGCAAAAAAGCAGCTACGATAGCAGCCAAAACATAGAATATATTTAAAAAGTATGCAGGTATCCACTTCACAGTCTCTTTGAGCCAGAGAGGGCACACATGCCTCCATAAAAAATCATAATGCCACCACCTCTGCCTGAATTTGAGCCAGCAAAAACCCTCACAGCACGCAGCCCGCACACTGACACATTTGCCCCCATTGAGTTTTGCATATTGAATCAAATCAAGTAGAACCGAGACGCCTCAACTTAATCGCCAATCTGGCGGTAAACTCTTCCTATTAGCACATGGCGACAATGCAGGCCACTTATCGGAGCATAAAAGTGGCTGGACGCGGCGACGGCGCTGATGATGACCATGGCGTGTTTGTGTTGTCAAGTGAAGACAAACAAGACTTTGTTGTATTCTGTCAAACTCTTTGTTATGCAACTCCTCTGCCTTTGGGAGCCTTTGGATGTAGCTTCACGAACGCCTCGGCCCAAATCAAAATGAAGACGACAATTATTATTTAGGGAGGATGCATATAGGTAATGCATTTGTTTTTGCACAAAAGCGTTGCATTTGCAGGCAGTAAGGCTCTTGTTTTTCCAGCGTCTTGTTTCCACAGCGAACGCAAGTCTGTTTTATTACCAAGCGCCAATCTATTCACATTAACAGCAAGGCCGACGTCAAGTGAAGAGCGCGCACTCAGTCAATTGAAGCTGCTTTATATTCAATTAATTCGCACGCTCTGTCTATTACCGGCGACAGGTTAAAAGAAGGTCAGGCCTCTATTCCGCGCAATAGGTCCGGTATGAGTAATAACGTTATTAGTCCACTCATGTGAACCAACAGTATACAAATTGGTCCGTCGATCGGCTTTCGGGCGTGATAGCAGAAGTGGGTTGATGTTTCCTAAGCGAGGCGGCAATCAGACAAAAGTGGATGGCTGCAGTGACTCGCCATCGTTTGCCCAACGGGCGAGCTAGCATGGCGGTGTTGTAGTTGTGTCGTTAAAGATGAATGTCAAAGATGGTTGTTTACCTTTAACAAGTTGCGGTGTGTTTTTCACTGGTTATGTTTTTTTTTCTGATTACCGCATTAAATCCGGCCCTAAATCAAAAAGGTCGAGAAACGTACTGTATTTTCGTATCCAGGTTGATCTTCACCTCGCTGCCCTCAGCGCGGTGATACCACCCACAAACGACCTAATACATGACCTCACATTATTGTCCTAATGTGCTGCCGAGGGAGAGGTGGGCTGGCATGGGGTGGGCGAGGGGCCTTGGGGAAATGATGGTTGGTGCCCCTCAGGCTAAATGGAGCTGACCAGTACATTAGTAATACGGTGTCAACAGTGGGACGTTATGCAGCATGGCGACACATAGCAACTGAACGCCCCCTCCCCACCCAGCTCAACTCTTCCCATCTTACCCCCAATCACAGCTAATCAGCATGTCAGTCCCTCCCTGGGTTGGACGGGCCGCTGGGAGTGGAAACGACTGACAGGAAACAACAACAAGGTCAGCTTCCAGTTAGCAAACGGCGGGTAGGAAAACCCCGACGACGCGGACACATTGACCTTGTTTTATTATCGGAAGAAACACACGCACACACACGCATGACTTCTCTGCTTGTTAATAGTTGGTAGACCTGACCTACACTTCCTTTTAGGCTGGATTTACACGCGTGGTTAAGATGGAATCGGATGTCCTCAGATCAAAATCAGGCGTGGGAGATCACTCATAACACATCGTAACACCACAGGATATCTAATAATTGAAATTCGATCCGATTATTGGTATGTGCATGTCTGCTAAGTTGACAACCATTTCGAGAAAAAATGAATATTTACGATTCTTGACCTGATTGTTTCCTGATCATATCGGGGAGAAAAATTCATTCGCAGCATTACATCGTGGAACAATCGGTCTGGACAATGTTTAGCTTACAATTGCCAGCCCAGATTGTTTTCCGAAAAGATCAGGGAAGCAAAATCAGGATTCTTCCCACAACCAACACCATGGGATAATTGCTCAGGATCAACTTTTCTAGAAATCTTATAACCTAGCCTGTTGCATACATTAATTGGAAGGAGTAAAAAATGCTATTCCTAAATGTTTTTCTGACTTAAAAGGTGCGAGTGAGAAAGCAGCCTTATTGAAGGTACCTGCATTCGCTTTGTTGCTTGATACTGACTTATGACTTTGCTATTCACTCCAATTTGAAAGCCGTGCACGTTTGAAATTCATGAACTCCTACGCAAAGGACCGCCAATCGCCGGGGGGTATCAACTTGAGGTCATCCGCCGTGACCGGGGGTCTCTTTGCCCAGTGGGTTGTCCTTTTGTTGGACGTTGCCCTGCTGACACGCCGGGAACATAATATCATTTGACCGAAGCAATGAAACCCATTTTTTACTGCACCTCAGGGTGCTGCAGCAAAACTACAAATGTGAATTAATTATTAGCCGGACAGGCACGATAAACTGCGAGTAGGACTCCCTTTCCATCCTCGCAATTGTCAACGTAGCTAAATTGAACGGCGATATCAGCGAGCGGCAGCTTGGGGCCCACGCAATCTCAAAGCAAAGACTCAACAATTAGGAGATAAATCGACTCCCAGTGGCGAGTCGCAAAAAAAAAAAACGCCGACACTGTCACCTCGCGTCTCGGGGACGCGGCCGTCCCGTCGACATGTGTCTCATCTGCTCGCAACATTAGCCTTGACGAGAAGGCGGGAAAGGGGGGGGAAGAAAAAGTTTGAATATAATGTAATTGAGCCTGGCCTGTCAGTCGCCTTGACGGCTGCATCCATCATTGTCAGCAGACATCAGCGGACGCCGAAGGTTTCGCCTGAGGACCCTCCCATCGCCGGCATCACGCTCGGATGTCGGCGAGTGCCACGCCAAAGGCGGAAGAGCGCCTGAGTGAAAGTGGCAGGGAAGCGGATGGCACGGGAAACATGCCAACTGACTAAGGAGTGCGCTCAAAATAAAAATCCCAAGTTTACGACATGTAGTAAATAAAAAGCTAATATAGCACTAAAAATCTATTCACGGTAGATACCACAGAGATGGAGCTAATCCACTGAAGCGAGGCAGGGGAGCAAAAGTCGTTAACAAGGCAAACAAGGTTCAAGGCAAAATCTAAATTCAAAGTAACACTACGACACAAACGCTCACCCCTACAAGCAACATTTCAAAAGATATGTGACGTAAGAATACAGCAACAACAGCCTGACAAACCTGGACAAGACCAGTGTCTGCCAGGAGCTGATTGGTTGACCCAAGGAACAGAGCTGACGAGAACGTGTGCAGACAAAAAACAAACGAGCAGACGAGACATGGACGTTGCACACGGGAAATCAAGACAAAAGATGAAACAAAACTGAAGGTAATCGAAACAAAGTCAACAAAAACAGATCATGGCACTCACTCACACAAATCCCATGTACATTCATAAAATGCAAATAAATCATGCTAAAAAGGTGTCACCAACATGAAGCAATTCAGGAATTCAGGATGCAATTTATATTTGCAGGTTGTAAACATTGAAGCCTCGGCAGAAGTCCGGTAAGGTCTTCGACTGTTGTTGCTTATGAGTTGCTAGCTAGCCTAACTTAGCATAGCGTCCTTGCAAACACTGAGGTTCCATTTTTTCTGTGAGAATTGCTTTATTAATTTGGAAGTTACCAGTTTACAAGGCTCCATAAGACCCCCCACTCTGTATTTCTACAGTACAGTTCGGCTTACCCACATTTTTTTTTTTTTTTTAAATACTTTGTCGCTAAGCTAGGAAGCTAGCAGTCACTGTTATTTAGCCATGGGCTCATTTTATGACATTCGAGTCCATCAAAAATAAGCCAACTACAGGCATACTTATTTTGACACTAAAGTCAATAAAGGGTCATTTTTTTACTTTAAGGTTATGCTCAGTAATACGTGAATTTCATAAAATAAAGGCCACCAAGGTGTGATTGAGTCCCAGCTGCCTGGCGACAACTCTCGGTAAGAACGTTTGTTTTGTTTACTGCTGACATTTAAGGCGGTTGCTATGTAATGACGGTCTTTCTGTATTGCATTTCATTAGGATGAATTTCCTGCCTGCTGCTGATGACGCCGACATGTGACCACCAAAGACATCCAAAGCATCACCAGATGGCTAGTTACTGAACACCCTAAAACAGTTACAGCAAATTGTCAACATGGCCCCGAGTTCTGTTAAGTTGTTGCCGGTTCTGACATGCGAATGCCGCTCCATTATTGACTGTACCATTGTTGTTGTTTTTTCACTCATGTGCGCATTCATTAACATGTTAATGCAACAATAAGCAGTGAATAATAGGCACCCTGCCAGCTTTAAAAAAAAAAGAAAAAAAAAGTGGAGCCTTTCAACACCCACAGAATATCAATTCCGATAAATATGCAAGACAATTTCTTTATTTCTTGGCAAATAAAAGCTAATTATTTATTTTGCACTGAAAATGAAATAAAGTAAAACTCACTGGGAAATAAAAACTAGTTGCAGTGTTGTAAAACCGTAGTGAGTCATGCTGAGAGACGTTTGAAAAAAAAAAAAAAAAAACTACAAATGGATCTGATTTTTTGATATCGCTACATAAAAGATTGCCAAGGAGTAAAGAAGACACACGGAATACGGGAAGAGTCGATTAGCATGTCGGCGTCATGGGACATCTGTTCTGGTACAAATCATGCGCTCCTCGCGGGACGCTCACCATTCCCAGTGATTAGGAATCACTTTGTGGCCTCGGGGAGCGCAAGCGCTTCCGTGTGAACTTTCTTTTCCCGCTGCTTTGACATTTTAGTTAGAGTAGTTCAGACAAAACATCTAAAACGTTTTGACAACTGACAACTCACGATGAATCACAATCTCATCGGCACGGGCTCATTTCGTTTCGTTTGCGTGTAACTTCTCGTCTACGTTTGTTTTTGGTGTTTTGTTTGATGGCGCAGTTGTAGGCCAAGGTGGCTCAAATGTTGGTAAAATTCATTAGGATGAAGAACGAATTTGCTGAAGAGAAAAAATATATATATCCAGATTGAATTTAATGAGGAACGTTCATTGGTGCAGGCTGGTCTGGTATTTAATTTGATTGATTTGAGGATAGCGAGGAATTCTTACAGACAATGGCATTAAAAAAAAAAAATGCTAACAGGCAGAATGTTTAGTTGGCTCATGTTTCTTTTTTAAAGGGGGGGGGTTGTTTGCCCCTTGAAGCCATTTCCGAGGCCGCCACGAGGCAGATTAACGGCTCCGCCTTTTGAAATATCCGTCACATCGCGGCTGCACGGGCGAGCAAATAAATCTCACATTTGCCATCTGTCATCCCTGCCGAGTGATGTCGAGCCTTGATTTGAAAAAAAAAAATGGAAAAAAATGTTTTTTACCCAAACTCAAACGTTCAGATATATTTTTTTGATAGTCACTGCCAGCAACATGAGTGATGTACATATGGCACATGCTTCCGCCATGTTGCAGACTAATTAACACATGAGTGTGTTCATATTTAATGTTCACAGGCGAGATGCACTTTTGGTGGAAGCGTGTGGTCCTTTGAAACGGAAGAGATTGTTTGCCTTCCTATATTTAGCCGCCTGCATGTGTGACAGTGCGTACGTGTGGACTATGCAAATGAGCAGTGGGACTGGATAAGAGCCTTTCATTGATCCTAAAAGGCGTACAAAAACGTGGATGTTTTCAGATGTGAGCAAAGCAATCACGCGTGTAGCGAGCTTTTATTATACAAACATGACAGCAAGGGGCTCAAAGGAGCTTCTTTTCCGTTTTTTTTTTGGTTTTTTTGCCTTCCATATGTTTCAGGATGTGGAAGAGCATTCATTGGTCCTTGTTCTTCCTGCTTTTTTTGCTTACTTGCAGCAAGCCCTGATTGGAGAAGACATCGACGAAAATCACATTCTTCTCTGGGGAGACCATTTTTGGGAAACGCCCAACCGTTTCACAGATGTGCTGAAAGCTTTTTTAAAAACTTTTAAAAATTTTTTTTTCTATACCAACTGCTTCAATTTTGTGCCACCAGACGTCTGAGTGTCTGCTCATCCTCTGAGACATGTTGCCAACGTGACGGCGGAGAATCCTCTTCGTTTGCGTGCGTGTGTGTGGGGAGGGTGATAATGAGTGTATTTAGTTGCCCTCCTTTTGCCTACAGGTAGAAACAACGCACTTCATTATTAAGGAGCGAGCATTGATTAAAAAATGAATACAGAGAAGAAAAGGCTTGGAGAGCGGCATCATTAGTGAGCTCAGACACGTCGTTATTGACGGTGTACATATATCCTGTTCGCTCCCTTTGATACCTGGCTAAAGCCAATTTGGAGCTGTTAAAAATGTCCAAACGCTCCTCTTGATGAATTTATTCATCAATACGAGGTTGGACAAGACTCCCTAATCTTTTTAGGCCTGTTAGCATTTCAATGTGGGTTTTAAGGGTATTAAGATGACCTGCGTTTGCAATTCGAACATGGGTTAAGGTTTGAAATGAAACTTGCAGGTCAGGGGTTAAGGTTTCAAAAAAGGGTAAGGCTTTCCAATTAGGTAGTCAAATCTCAGTTAGAGATGTAAACATGGTTTCAAGCCTGCCTATGAATTTCCTACCAGGGTCGACATCATTTGATCAATACATAGTGGATCTAGAAATATACAGTGGCTATAAAAAGTCTACATACCCTTGTTCAAATGCAAGGTTTTTATGATTACACATTTTAAACGTTTCCAACCACTACTGTGACCTGTCACCTGTACGACTCAAATGAAAAAAGAAGGCAAATTACGCATACACAATGTGGTTGCAAAAGTGTGCACACCCTCTAAAAACTAAAGGTCAGCACACATCTACTCTCATTTAAAGTGCCTTTGATGAACCCAAAATAAAGTTCAGCTGTTCTAGTATCCTTCCTCAGACATTCTTGTGGTCTCATCGTACAGCACAAGCTTTCACATCTCTTTTCTAAATACTAGCTCTTTTTTGAGTGAAAAAACAGGAAAGGAGCATAAGGTAGCAAAGCTCACCAAGGTTACGCATTACAGAAAGACAACACAACATAGTCTAATGATTAAAAAGGGCAATAATAAAAAAGCTCTAATGGGGAATTGGTTACGCTAACTGTACGAAAGCAAAACAGACCTGCGGCTAGCTAGTTAGCGCTAAGTCACTGACTGTACGCCAAATGGGGCTTCTTGAAAGTGAATCGAGCGGCCATAATGCCTCGTTTGACCCCTGTAGTAAAACTTTCATCTGCACACTCGGCTGCTAATGTCTCCTCCATCCTGACGCTAAAATGTTTCGCTGCCGCTCCTCTCACTTTGGGCGGCGGGTTTATTTATTTATTTGTTTTACTTTATTGTATCCACCAGAGAGCCTTTATTAGCATCTCCATCTCGAGGCTGTGCACTCGCAGGCGCCCTCCTTTGTCATTGTAATCTTTACCCCTGGCAACACTACTTAGTTTTCACCTCCACTCCCGCCGTGTGTGTGCGTGTGTGTTTTTTTTATGTTTCGACCGACAAGACAAGCCAGGTCACTCAAGGAGATTTTCTCATTTGCGATAGCTAGCCGCTGGCCTTCTCTTGCTCTCACCCTCTCTATAAGGATGATTAATTTGCAAATCATCATTTTTAATTTCACCGTCTGTTTGTGTGAAATAGACTCTGGAGAATTCCAAGTGGTCCAATTAATTGTGAGTCCCCAATACAGCTCGGGCCCTGAGTCAATTTACGTTTCCAATGTTGGAGTTGTGGATCAAAATTAGGGTTTCAAACCACAGTTAGGGTTTCAAATTAGAGTTTCAAGCTTATTTCAAACAAGGGTTAGGGATTCAAATTAAGGTTCCAAGTTTGAGGTTAGGATTTCATACAAGGGTTTGAGATTCAAATTAGGATCACAGTTAGGGATTCAAATTTCAGTTTGTGATGTACATTTTTTTCATGTCTAGTAACGTGATTTCATGTCGACAGCAATCATAGTTACATCGCCTTGAAATCAGGGCTTAATTTAATACGCAGGTGAAAATCAACTAGTGTGTGTGTCGCATCTCAACGTGAAGTCAATTTCGACTCCGCAGTGCTCTCGTAAAACAGAAGCCGAAGCGGAGAAAACAACTTTGCACAGTTCGCCCATTACTTCTTGTCATCTGGCTGTTCGGCGCACAATCGGCTCACTTTCAGGCACCGCGTCGAATGGAAAACATAGTGTGCGTGTTTTTATTTTGCAGCCTAACCTCTGGCTACTGTAAAAGCCACTTAGCACAAGAGAATCGAGTTAGTAAAAAGTATTTTAGCACACTGTAGAGCGGCATTAAGGTCCAACTTCATTGTTTGCCCGGAGGTAATAATAGTGATGCTCGCAATCATAAAATCTGTAACTGCACTGGCATTTCCTTTGTCATACAAGTATATATATATATAAAAAAAAAATCCAACCCAAAACCAATAAAACATTGGCTGGTGTAATACTGTGGCACAAATAAAACAAGCTGAACTCGCCTAGTTAAATCTTAATTTAAGCTATCTGAAAAGGGAAGATAGCTTGAAATGAGATATTTTAAAGATAACTTGAAATGGCAAGCAGTAAATGGTCGATACCCGTAATAAAAAACCCTCTACGCACATGAATGGATAGGAAGAATGTAATTTCAGATATCTAAAAAGGATCAAATTTCAACTATTTTGCTCTTAGAACTGATTCCGACACGGGGAAGGGCTCGTATCCAGACTGCAGTATACAGGTAGCTCCGGCCACCACTACCTGTCTGTAGGGGCTGTTCAGACCCGTCGACTGAATTCTGTTCAACATCTCAAGTCTCGCAAGCCCTACCAGCCTGGTGACGTCCTGCTCGTATTTCTGAAAAACGGAATGACGATCATTTCAAAAGCAGCCTGAGTGACCCCAAACACACTTCACAATCAGCACAATCAACAGCACCCTGGTCACCACGCCTCCTCGCCTCCTTTACACTGAGTGCCTCACGTCTCCATCAAAGCAGTCAACAAATCAGTCAATTAACTGCAGGGAGTCAATTGCATGGAGAAAATTAGATGTACTCGTTTGCGCTAATGAAGCCCACCCCTGCCGCCCTCCCATCTTCCATCTTGTCTAAATGACCTCCCTTGGCCTCGTATTTCATTATGAGGTTTTGAATAGCTGCCGTTCGTGATACATGGCGAGGCTCTTTTAATCAACGGACCTTCCATGATTCAAGCGAGCTTTCTTTTGTTTGTGAATTCTCTGATCTATTGGCTTTTGCCTTGTGTGGACAGAGTCCTGATTTAAAGTCCTCAAGCCGACAAAATAAACACAAAATTGCTCATATCGCAGCTGCAGAGAAAAAACAAACAAACAACCAAATAAAAACTCCACTTTCCTGGTGCGCCAAGGTCCACAAAGACAGAAGGTATTTACCGCCGAGCATCTTTTCAAGTGGCAGATCGTGTTCTTCGTATTTCGCTTTCATTTCCTAAGCAAGCCGCCAGCGAGATGGCAATCTGCCAAATGTTCTCCCTGCGGCGGCGGCGGCTCCCCCCCAAAATAATAATAAAAATAAATAGAAAGGCACATTTGAAAATAGTCAAATGATGAAATGTTGTTTGCACGTCACAGTGCAGGAAATTATGTTCCCCGTGTTTCCACTTTTGCTTGTCTCGAATGCAGCAGCAGTTATGTGGATGGATCAGCGCAAACATTTTATGAATGCACTTGTCTCGTTGTTAGAAAAATGAATCCATTCGGTCACATGAGTGTCATTTGCCGCAGGGTAGCTTGGGTTATAAAATTAGACCAGCCATTAAAACTGTTGTTTGCGACTATAAACCACACTTTGATGGTGGGAGTCACACTCCGTATCAAAGATGGATGGTACAATACATTTGAATGAATCCGGTTAATATGCTTTTTCTGATTCAAACTTCAACCCAATTTGGGCTCAACCAAATAATGTATGTTCTTGTATTTAAAATCAGAGCAACACGTGAACTTATAATGACTTTAAATGACCATGCTGTGATGGTATTTTGTTGAGAGTGAAAAATAATTTGACATCAAAAATAAAAATCTACGTCATATTCAAACACTGTTTTGTTCTATAAGCTAGATGTCAAAGTTGTGCGTCAGTTTCAACAGCAGCTTTTGAATAGCTGTCCACTGTCGTGCTAACGCGCAACTTTGAAATCACTGGACACTGAAGTGACCACAATGAAAGGTTTAAAATGATTAACTATTCCTTTAAAGTTCCTCTGAGACTGCTCTTTTATGACTACATGTCACAGATTTTAAACTGTGACAAATTTGGCATAATTAAAAACACCTCATGGAACCTTGGCGCTGCCGGTATGTTGTTTGAGATTGTGCGAAAGAAAAAAAAAAGGTGTTTCATTAGCATGCGCCTCACTTGCTTCATTAGCGACTTTGCCGCAGGGACTTCCTTTACTTTTGATGACGAGCCACTGCAAGGTCAAAGTCACCACAATGAGATTCTTTTTAGGAACATCGACATCCTGCAAACCCCTCCAAAAATCAGGACTGCTTAGGAAGTGAAAGTGTAAAGGGTGGCAAACCGAGAATTCCGGCCTTTGTTTCTTCGTGTTTTATGCTAGTATCAAGTATAAAATCAGTATAGCCGATCTGAAATCGCAACTAGTGGCTCCAGATTTGTTTTGTGTTTATGGTAAAACCGAAATTTCAATTAGCATTTTATATCAACTTACTCGTTAATACCGCCTTTAGCATCTGAGATCAAACAGCTCTAGCACAGCGTTATTATTTATGACTTATACTGTGGCAGCGTAGGTTAGTATTGAGTTCTGGTAGAAAAAAACGATAGCAAGAACCCCATGCATAAAGTCATGATTTCATAATCTAATTGTTTAAGAGGGTGTCTTTTCACTCATCCTAAGATAGTATGGGACCTCCCTGTATACAAGTCACTTTTCAACATTTTAATTTTCAAGTTATACTCCTCCTCTGATAAAGGTGGTCCAACAGCTGAAAGTGAGTTTTTGTTAGCTCTCTGTTTGACTGTCGGGTCTGTCAATAGATAATGGCAAGGGTTCAATGCAGAGGTGAACAGTTTCTTCAAGCGGGTCTGCTTTGTCTGCCATGACGAGACAGAGAAGTATTCATTAATTTCGGAAGTTTGTAAGAGGGGGGTGATCGATTCGATTGACCTGATTGATTGGGAGACGGAAGCAGTTATGTGACTTGGTTCCAGAAAAATCCTTTTATTCCCTGAAAATTGTAGCTCACCATCCAAAACCACAAAGTCAATCAAAGACGTACTGTAACTGATATTTCTCTGAGATTTAATGCCGTAGTTAAAGCCTCGGCTGAAATGGGGTCTCTCCCAGTTGACTTTCAGCAAGAGAATTGGGGCACACCTTGGATTCTTTGCAATCGCAGCAAAGTTCACATATCGACAAGCATTTGTAAACATTCAGACCCTATGGATGAAATTTTATCTTCAATCAAGTTGACATAAATATCTTTTAAATGTAGGAGGAAGCTGGACAATAAGGCAAAATCAGAACATGTAAACTCTGCACAGGAAGCCGAGATTTGAACCGTGAACCTAAGCACTGTAAGGCAGACATGCTAACCACTAATGCTAACCATTCTGCCCAGCCTCGCATTAAGTTAATGTTCCATAAATTCTGTCCAGCAGAACACATGAGCGCCGCCAAAATGGTGACGGCATCAAAGCGTCCTAGCACGAACTCGTGTTCGTTCTCGTCCTTTCGCACCTTGCCCAGACAGGAGTCTCCTCGCGGCCATGTTCGTGCTGCCGCCTGACGGCTGTTATTAGCGCGATGTGGCGTGGCGGCCCAGCGAGCTTTCCTGACACTTCTCAAAGCAGCAGATCCCAATTTACATCCGGAGGGATATCTTGCCTGGCAGCATTTCAGACGTTTGGGATTTTGCCATACATATATTAAGTACTTCACTTAGTCAGTCCTCCCGTGCTTAAACGTCGCGTCGACAGCTCACCAACGTTCTGTTATCCAACATCCATTTCTCATCAGATTTCAAAACAATCCAAGTTTAAACTTTCCTGTCATTTTTATTTATATATATATATATATACATATACATATACATATACATATACATATATATATATATATATATATATATATATATATATATATATATCCATTATCGCATTATCGAGATCGTGATCTTTTTGCACCGCCGTTGTGTGCCCGATGTGGGCAGTTGATGCAGGACATTTTTAGATGCTACATCACGACCTCTCAGTGCTTTGATATGTGATCTTCCAAGAGGGAATAATTCATTACAGCGCCGCCTTTCCTGCCGTTTGTCTCCTCCAAAGGCTGCTCTTAAGGCAGGGTCAACCGGGCATTACTATGCTAATGTAATGCAAAGGCCAGCGGCTCTGAGCCAAGCATTGATTCGCGAGGAATTGACATGCTGTCACCATGGCTGCTCCCCTCGCCATTGAGATAAACAACAACAACAAAAATAAAGGATCGATCCCAGGGTCTTAAATGTGGCTAAAAATGATGATGTCCCATAAAGTTAAGACGATCAATTAAAAGTCAAGCAGTGTTGAGATCTGGCGAGCCGTGCGCGGCTCTTTCCAACATGCAATCATTCCTATTTAATTCATAGGAGAGGGTGTGAGCGGGTGCAGGAGGGGTGAAAGTTAATCACAGCTCTCAGTCAAACCGCATTGAAGCGCGTCTTCATTTTGTCGGCAGTTAATCATAAACATTTTCCTCTCGCCAGCTGCTTCAAGGTCAACAGTGTGAATCTTGAGCGAGGATTTTTAACAGACCGCCAAGACGTCTGCTGTCGAGATTTACGTCAACTTAAAAGCACAACTTTCTTAAGGGTACTTGATTGAATCCATTCCCGGATTTTATTTTGCTGCCTATGCTCTGTGATTGGCTGAAAAAAACACATATTAACTCTTTTTTTGCTCAGTAAAAAAAATAGAAAAAATAAAAAACGTATTGTTTGCAGCTATCTTGAGGCATCTTGGTACCAAAAAACTGTGTTGAAATAAGTTGAGGAGCTGCAATTAGACAAAAGTAGTGTTTTGATGCTAACCTGATGCTATTCATAACTGCTTCACTGCCGTGGACGTTTCTACTCGTCAACTGGAATCAAGCATTTACTGCCACTCTACGTATTTATACTTCAAGTACATTTTTCGATGGGCAGGTATTGAAGAGGATCTCACCCAGCTTGTCTGTAAAATTCAGGTTCGTAAACCACTTTTATGAATTACTGTATGCCAAATGAAATATTATTATTAATATTATTAAGTTGTGGGCGGCACGGTGGGCGACTGGTTAGCACGTCCGCCTCACAGTTCAGACGTCGTGGGTTCGATCCCGGCTCCGGCCTCCCTGTGTGGAGTTTTTCATGTTCTCCCCGTGACTGTGTGGGTTTTCTCCGGGTACTCCGGTTTCCTCCCACATTCCAAAAACATGCATGGTAAGTTGATTGGACACTCTAAATTGCCCCTAGGTGTGATTGTGAGTGTGGATGTTTGTTTGTCTCTGTGTGCCCTGCGATTGGCTGGCAACCAGTTCAGGGTGTCCCTCGCCTATTGCTCGAAGACAGCTGGGATAGGCTCCAGCATGCCCGCGACCCTTGTGAGGATAAGCGGTATGGATAATGGATGGATGGATTAATAAATTGTGTTAAGTGCTTAAGGGTTAGTGTAGATTAGGGTTAGTGCATTTTTTTTTTTTTTTTTTTAATTGATCAAACCGAAAAATACTGTGCATAATAATATCACAAAAGTATCCAACAGATTTGGTTTATGCACATATTTCTGAGCCCTATTCCTAATATTTTGGTATCTTAACAAGATACGAGTCAAATACAGTTCAACCAACCGCATTTATATTCTGCCCGTTTTTCGTTGTCTGTTTTCCATCATGTGTTTGTTTCTGTAGCATTCATTATCTTGGGGATGGCCCAGCACTGACCTTCATTAGTGATATGGAGGTCATGGAACTATTGTCGTGGGCTGACTTAACTCCCCTCATCAGACACACACAATGAATTTGGGATGCCATTGCAAGCCAGTTGCATCACGTTTTGGGATTTTTGCAGAGCGTCTCTCTTGATTAGATTTCACTTGTTGTGAGGAACAAATGCCAGAGAGACATGTCGGCTTCTTCTTTATCAAGCAAACAACAAACAGACATAAAGAACATCCAGCAGACGTTTCCCGCAAACAACAACTGATGGATGTTGGGGTCTCGGGAATTTTGGTGCAGATATTCCAACCCGGCTTGTAAATATTTTATCACAGTCATTTGTCGCTTGTCATTATCGTCTGTAATGACTATTTGCGTGGGGAGGAAGTCAGTACAGTCAATACAGAACAAATAACAGCACCACAGACTATTTTTCAACTGACAACAGATAAAAATTGAGAGTTTTGGCCATTTGTTGAAACTCTGATTATGGAGGAAAACACACACACACTGAAAAATGAGCCTCAACGTTTTTGTAAAGGGCGCACAACCTCTGCAGTTAATACTAAAAATCCACTCATAGTTGACCCACGCTCCAAAACAGTTTTGTAATTGGTTGTAGATACCACAAGATGGCATCAGACCTTAACAGCATGCATCTAGGGCACTTCGTCTCAAACTTAAGGCCACATCTAGCCCGCCACATCATTTTATGTAGCCAGCGAGAGCAAATCATGATTGTTGCTAAAATCTGTACCGACATTTCTGAATTATCATCTGTGATAATAGCTGAGATTTAACAATAAATATTTTGTTACTTTTCTCACAGTAACTTGAACAACTATTGAGCAAACTATTATCCTTGACTTCTGATTTCAAAACTAATAATAAAATATGCCGATAACACATTTACTTGGTTTTATCATCATAATGGCCCTTTGAGGGAAGCCGTAACTAGTGGCCCGTGACAAAAATGAATTTGACATGCCTGATCTAGCATGTACACAGTCATGACCGCCATGTTACAATCTGAAATTTCACCGAAAAATCCCACTTTGCCGATCTGTTTGTGAGCCATGTCTGTTCGTGATGCTAGCTATGCTAGCAGGAGCCTTGGTGGGAGTCTGAGTTTGCACTTTAATCAGCAACCTACTTCAAAGCAGAACGACTCCGTGTTTACTGTACGCGATTGCCTAGTGAGTATTAAGCAGCGAAACATCAAAGAGTTCCTTCCCCGAGTGCACGTGAGGCCGTTGCCGGGAAATGTGTCACATGAATGAATGAGGCGGCTGTTTGTGTGCCAGCTCAGCCATTTCTCCAACGGCCGGCGGATGCTGCGGAAGCTCGCGCTTGGCTCACGCACGTGTGGCCCACCCGCCGCCGCCACCGGCAGCAGCAGCAGACTCGTGCCCTCGTCACACCAGGCATCTTTGGCAGCCCACTCTTCTCACATCGAGGGGAATTGAATAGTTGGAGGGAGCGCGAGGGTTGGTTATCCGGAATAGAGATGAGGCTTTTCTGGCGGGAAGTAAATAAATAAGCCGCCGCGTGAAAACATGCGATGGCTAAGCGCTGGGGCGTACAGCTGGGCCGAAAAAGCTGAGAACAGTGCGAACTTAGCGATTCAGAATCAGATTGATACAGCAAATAATATTGATACTCACAAAGATTTGTTGATGCCACAAGAAGATCACAAAGCCCCTTTTAGTGTTCAACAAGGCTATGGCCTGACTAAATGAAGATCCTCCCGTCAATTCAACATTGTTGCTTGGCACCAAGATAACATCAGATTGCGCCTATCTTAGTACCAAGCATCAATGAAGTGAAGGGAATAACTTCAGGCCATAGCTTTTTCTAATTAAAAAAAAGTGCTTTGCCGCTAGGGTTGCTCGTTTGTACAGCTGGAACCATTCAGTTGAATAAGATTGAGTTCTTCAGTTACCCTAACGCGGGAGGGGACACCCTGCAGGTGCCAGGCTAGATGATTGACTTTTGGGTATTTTCAAATTTTTACGGGAATTTTTTTCCAACATTTTCCCACATTTTCTGTAGGAAACATATAATCAGTGTTTATCAGTGTTTCTGAATAATTTTGGAGGGTTTGTAAAAAAATGGTTTTGGGGGGGGGCAAGGAAATTAATCATAGGGGCTGTCACCAGTTGTTCATCTCTAATCCATACTTTCACAGTGTGTCAACTCACTGAAAAGTAAGAATATTAAATTAACCGAAACACAAAGCACATCCTTAATATAAAGTGTGTTCACAAGTGTGGTCTTTAGTTTGCCCTGCTTTTCCCCATATAGGAGATATAAAGCGCAAGCCAGTGACCAAGGGGCTTTCGAGGTTAAATAACAACCGTAACAAGAAAAGAACGGAGCCATTCCAATAAATTCTCATCAAATATTCAAGAGGCTGGCTCACACTAAATGCGGCCGACAAAGCCTAGCGTTCCCTTTAATTAATAAGAATATATGAAACAATATTTCATGTTTAACTACCATGATTCAAAGGCTTATTTCATCCAGGATCTCTGGCAAAACAGCATTTAAAAATAAATAAATAATAAGATGTTTGCTTGCATAGGTGAGTACTGTTTAATTTGAGATCAAGATGGCTGACATTTAATCTTAAATCCAGCGCAAGGGCCCCCTGGTGCTCAGGATGTACGTGTTGACTCCCTCACAGACGGCTTTTGTCCATTTGAATCTTTTTCTCAGGTCAACGACAGCCCCTCAAGAGCTTAACTATTTCCCACTTTATTAGTCATAAAGCCACACTGATTGTATTACTCATATCCGGCCAGAGCACATTAAGGTAAAGGCCCCCCGACGCCATCGCTGTTGATTTCCCTGAAGGCGGCATAACCGACTTTAATGAATCTGTGGGGTTTTTTTTCACCTCTGTGAAAGCCTCAAAGCGAAGACCCCCTCATCGGACGCGACAAAGAGTCAACGGCGGGGAGTCACATGACCCGACTGATTTGCGATGATGGTCCGACAATACGAAAGCCCTTATCAAAGATTTAGCGGGAGCACTTTGGATGTTTCAACATTACCGCTGAGGATTTGTCAGCCGGCCCGATTGGTTCTATTACCTCGGTGGACATGTTTAAGAGCGGGGGCGGGTGGGGGGGTGGGGGGGTGGCATGCTGGGCGGCCAAGCGCTCGCGTCACATTCAATTCATTTTCAACGCAGCCCAGGAGCCCCAAGATCGACCATAAAAAGACTCAATTACAATGTACATCAAACTCCCCGACAGCACCGCCGCTATTTTAATTCCTCGTCTGTTCCGCCCAAGTCTAATTTATTTTGAAGTAGAGTTAGCAACTTCCACCTGAGTTTGTTCCCACCATCGTCTCAGGTTGGAGCCGAGCTGCAGCCTTGCAAATAGGTGTAATCATTTGCATCTCGCCACATCTCTGCGCATCTGTGCCGCCGCCAAATGTCTTAGTGTTAATTGCCTTCAACCAAAAAAAAAAAAAAAAAAAGAGCTGGCAGCTATTCACTGAGCACTCTTTTCCTGCCGAGTTTGTCAGCAATGAGAGACATGACATTTGTGCTTCACTTCATCCGAGTGTGAAGGCTTAATATTAGCCCTCGTGGAATCACTTTTGTTTGTTGTTATTACCGTGAAACCATGCAGGTGTTTTGCTAGCTTCAGCATTCCGATGAAAAAGTCGTCTATTGCGCTCTTTCAATAATACTTTCAGATGATATAAGAGGGCGCCAAAGCCTTGTCTGGATAGGAAAGTAGCACATTGGTGCTAAGGAAGTACAGTAAATCCTCGCATGGATTTTTCGTAAGAATTTTTATTTCATTTTGACGTTTGTTTTTTAAAATTCCGACAATGATAGTTAGATTGTTGAATGGGTTTGTTAGTTTTTTAAAAAAAATGCTTCGTTTTAGTTTAGTTTTTATTAGTTTTACAATCAGTTTATTTATTTTATTTTTTTTAAATATGGAGTATTTGTCAAGTGTAAGATTAAAAAAAAGCCACTAAGTATTGCATAATAAAGTAAGGGAAGCTAAAATTTGCAAACAACCGTTTGACCTTCCTTCTTCTGTACGGACGCACAGCAATGTAATAAATATATTTAAAATCAACCCCAAAAGAACATTAATTGACAAAGATGAAAACAAAGTACATTGGTGCTAGGAATATAGTTGGTTTATAGACGAAATATATAATTCCAGTTAGTTTTATTTCTTTGAAATTGTTTTTCTTTGTTACGAAAACGTTTTTTTCAATTTTAGTTTTATTTATTTCATTATTTTCATTCATTGTAATAATATATTTGGTTCAGAATTGGAGATTTTTGTGTTCAGACTTATGGCATGTCTGAAATAAAAATACAGTGGTGCCCTGAAATACGAGTTTAAGTCACTAAGTGAGCACGATCACAACTCAAAATGCTCACATACAATATTTTTTCCCATTGAAATAAATTAAAATTACATTGTTTCAGCCTCTTAAAAACTAAATGTTTTGTTTTGTGTATTTAATTATAATAATGATAATAGTAGTAGATAAAAACACAGTATGATAATTAGAATGTTAAGAATTGTTCTTTGCAGAGGATAAAGAAGATATACCTCTGAATAGTGTGAGTTTGTGTTGCTTAAAGGGTTATACCACATCTATTGCATTTTTTACTTTTGTATTAAGCTAAACAGACTTTAGCAAACACACACTGTCTTTCTATTACTTTGCTTTTAGTACCGCAGTCCAACTTTTACTCCTCCAAGAATAGGACAGTTGTCATTACCGATGCTTGTAATTGACACACACCCGAGCGATTCTATTAATAGTGCAGTTAGCAAGAGACCGGTCGCCTGTTTTCCACGATAATATTGCCGTCTGTCTCATTGAGTTTGCCGCTGCATTTCATACATGCAAAGAGAAGGGCAAGTTGGCACCTTGAAAGATGTTCATGGTGCTGTAAGTAAGATTTTAAGCAGCGTACAGTGACCGCCGTGTTGCTGCATGCCTTGATAAGGTTGTTGATCATCGCCTGCTGCCGCGCCAAGAAGTTATTTTTTTTACCATTATTTTTTTTCCCCCCACTTTCTTTGTACTTTTACAAGTCTCACCGCCGGAACCTGGGCTGCTCTCACACTCACCTCGGTGATGGATGAAGGCCTGACTTGCAATCTGCCTCACAAGCCAAAACAAGCCAATGGAAGATTAGCGTAGCACTTTGACATGTCTGTCTAATTAATGCGACTTTTAACGGCTGAATCTTTGATAGCCAAGGTCGTAAAAGTGCAGATGTCGGGTGAAAGTCTAACGATGTGGGTTAGGGTTATGGTTTTTTTTTTTTTTTAACTGTTAACTTTTAATTTATTTGCAGCCATTGTGTTTATTTCTGTTATGCAAGGTGCTGGTTAGGTCATGATCATGGTACTTGTAATATTTTAGGTGTTACTTGAAATAAACTACTGCCTTACACAATCCAAACATAGCTGACGGGTGGCCTGGTGTGAGCGCAAGCTCACTAAGTGGTGAAAGCGCCGCCGTGACGGCTCAATGACTGAGCGATCCCATGCAGCATCAACAAACCGCTTTGGTATTTATCGAAAATAAAGGGTCAACTAAGTCATCAGGGCGAAATGTCACCGGGCGCACTAACCTTTTCCACACACTGGCCTTTGAGTGGCAAGATGGAGAGTGATGCCCAGGGGGTGGAGTCACGTTTAATGAAGTCCAAAACCGTGTTTGTGACAAATAATTTTGGGTTCATGATGAAATACCTTGGACAGACCAACGCCCCACACGGCAAGGTTATTATAGTTCACAAAAACAAACGAAATAACTACTAAACTAATAATTTTGTCAATTAATATCACACTGCTTTTGCGTTTCATTTGAAATGTATTTATTTTGTAGCTACCAAAGTAGGAAGGTCAGTTGTTTGAGAATTGTAGTTAGTGAACTTTTCTTAATCTTGCACTTGACTGATTCTCAATTTATTTAAAAAAACAAAAAAAAAACTAAAACGAATTAAAAATGTGTTACTTCAAAATAAAAAATAAAAAACACAGACGACTCTCCAGACAGCAGTGATGAAAGACAAATATGTATGCAACTCGAATATTGTATGTAATTTATCCTAACTGAGCAATAGTTACAATTACAATAAAATAAAAAAAATATGGAAAATGCTTGAAGGCTATGAATACAAAAATATAATGAAAATAAAAAAAACACACAAACTCGTTTATTGTGCGCCGATCGAAACCTCGAATGTTGGGAACGCCCTAAGGAGACTTGCGGAATAAGGCTAACTTGTGATCGACACTGTCGCAATGTCTTGTCGCAATGTCTTATTTCCACCAAGCAGTACCGTTCATAAATGCATTGTAACGTGTCCCCAATTATTCAAACTACTCCGTCCCACTTTTCCAAGAACCTTTCATTGAAGTCATGTTGGCATTCCAAGTAATCATTGTGAGTTGTTAGTTTTTGTCCTTGTTTATATTCTGGTCATCATCTTCCGTCGGGTCAATGTGTTGTGGCAAGAAGCTCGCGGCCTTCACGGTCAATCCACGCGAGGCTTTGCATGGCGTGATTGGAAGTGAGTGCAATGATTAGGTTGGGAACGCTCCAAGTCAAACGCTGCGTTGGGTACTCAAAGCCTGCTCGTGTCCATTTGCCGCCGCATTGCCAATGAAGCCATTTGGCGGCATTTGTGTTTTTGTGACTTTATCACAGCGACGGTGCCAATGCATTATCGCCGCTCTTACATTTACATAGACGCCAAGAAATCTTCGCCTGTCGCCGCGGCGGGAGATAAGATAGAATAAGACTGTATTAATCCCTGAAGGGAAAGTAGTCAGCGGTGTGCACACATTTGTTTGGAAGGTGTCCTTAAAGAACCCGTCATTGCCGAGGACATTTTCACAGTGTTTGCATTTAAAGAACTCGCCGTCTTTTCCTTTCAGTACCTCGTGCAGTCCAAGGCAAACTGATCATCACTTCAAATTGAACCTGCCTTCTTTATTCTATACTGATTTGCTCTTCTTACAATGCAAGTCAATTGTCTTTTCAAAGCTCTCATCTTGTTTTTAACCTGCGTCAGACACACAATCAACTCAAGTGGTACCTAGAAGGGTGACCGTAACGTGATTTGGTGGAAAGGCCATTTCTAAAACTTGTATCATAAACAGTCCTTTATGTCCTCAGTTTATGACTGTCCTGACATTTTTGAGGTTACAAACAGCATGCAATGAACTAGTTTGCCGTGGGGTATAAGAATATGCGGCCACACGGCATTTGAAGGCGCAATCATTTTGTGTAATACCTATTTTATTATGCATTTACTGTAATTATATTTTTCTGCAGTATAAGTACATGTTAACCAGGTCTAATCTGATTATGTTAAAAACAATAAAATACTCAGTTTAATTATGAATGGGGAGCATTTTTTGACACTAATGGTCAAAACGAAATTCAAAACAAATGTAAACATAAAACACAGTGCCTTTTCCCTTGGCAGCTAACATGCTAGCTAGATTAAGAAGCTAACGCCGTTCATGCTTTTTGTCACGTGTTGAAACACGTCACAAAATGAAGAATCCATTTCGTAAAGAATTATTTGTCACAAAAAGGATGGTCGTAACCTCCAAATTGTCGACTTTTTGGGGTTGTTTACAAAGATACTCGGGCATTGGTGTCTCCGGCGTTCAGTTGGGTTCACATTTCATGTGTACATTGCAGTGGGAGAGTCAACAAGTACGGGAGCAGAGTTTCAGTGCTCTCAGGTGTACAAGCTCCTTGGGCCACTATTGACGTTCACTTTCAGCAAGTAACAATCAACAGGAGGCAGTAGCCGATACACCCCCATCACAGCCTCGCTCCCTTGCTAATGGTTAAGACATTATCCAGTTGTTTATTCATCAATTGGTCCTCCCTGTAAATTGAGTCTACAGTAATCCACCAAGAGTCATTGATGCAGCCTTAATAATATTTATAATTGCCTATACTCATGGATTAAACCATAAATTATACCACAAACTACAATACTCAAACAGTTCAATATCAGTACATTAGCCACAAAATGCGTGGCTTACAGATGATTTCATTTTGCTCGTTCACGGCATGCAAAGCGATTTTTTTCTGTACTTGTGTATAATATGGTCCCTTGATTTGCTGGTATCCTTTATCATCAGAGTGAATAACATGAATGAATCGAGAATTAAAAGATACCGACAAAGTGTGAATGTGTTTCAATTCAGATAATACGATATGCTACAAATTATACACCCTCCAACATTACTTAGCGGAGAAATAATCGTTGTTGGGTAACGCTAAAATATGCAAATAGCTAACAGCATGCCCTTATGTGCGCAAAATAAGTGCCGTGAACAGCTGTTACCAATGCTAGCAGGTTAATGTGACTAACTGATCCATGACCATACGGACTATTATAACTGCAGGATATGAGCACAGATCATGTACTTATTTTTGGAAATTAGCTCAGTGCTGAGAAGAATATTAATGAGGTGAGCAATAAGGACTTATACGGCACCTAGGCTTTTAATTAAGTGGTCTGCTGGGACTGCACTGGAAACTGAAAAAAAAAGTGATTTGGCGAATTCCCGAATGCTGAACCATCAATGTGCAGGGGTTCACTGTGAAAAAGCAGGGGGGTTCAGAAAAAGCAAAAAAAAACAAAACACGAATCAGTGCATTTTTCAGCAAATAACTGCGATGGGTTGCCAAGAAAAAAACTGATGAACCTGAAAATGCTGTGGTTTACTGTACAGCTTTTGGTCGCGAGGCGAATCGACCCAAGCCCCATCCCCACAATGGCGCCCACACCCACCCTGCCACCCTCTCACGTTTGAAGTCATAAGTGTGAAAGTGATGACCCAGAAAAGCACACTTTCAGAGCAGGTAATCATAACCATTAATCATAGCGCCGCAGCTCGACTTCCCATTGGCCGAGCAGAGAGTGGGTCAGGGACGCAGATTGCGCCGCCGCGCTGGTTGAATTTGCATCACCCGCCACTCGCTCACGGCCGTTCGGGGGCTGATTTGTAGCGGCCGTCCCACCAAATCAACTGAGTTGTACTTCTGCAAGGTAAATGATGAAAGGACTTGAGGCTGTCCAAGCCACTTAACACAGAAGCCCGGCTCCTAGCAGAGTTTATATGGTGTTATTAATGGCTTTATTATTTCAAGCCGAGGCATGGTTATCAGTGTATTGCTTTTTTTCTGAAAGAGTTCAGTTGGGTAGCAAGTGTCAAAATGGGAGAGTAACGATTTTATTTAGTTGAAACACACCCTAAAAACACAAAAGTAATCAGTCCAATGAGGAACTTCTTAAAGCCCTTCATCAAAACCCTGTCTTTCACAAATTACTTTTTGTCATTTGAAGTTTCAACTGACTTACATTACATTATTAATAGTTCACCACCATAATGTCTTCGTATTGTAATTGAATTATTCCAATTGAACGTCCATTCAATCTTAAATTTGAAGTGACCAAATGTGGTTGCTTGCCGCTTTGTGACACCAAGTAGCACCGACATTCGAAATAAAACTGGAATCTTTGTGGATTCCTTTTTATTTTGTCAGCTACTTGACTTTGGGACATTGAGCATTAGTCAAAGAGCAGGAAAAAAACCAAAAAAAAAACCTCAAGCTCTTTTTGGAGCTTGCTTGTATTTGGCGGCATTCCAAAGCTTATGTTTACACCTTTTTTGGCATGGGCTAATATATGAAACACCTTGATGCCATTAGCCTAATTGCTGCTGTGTGACACTGTCACGGCGCGCTGCAAATGTCCCCGCCGCTCGTTTTCCTTGTGTACAAGACTGATAGCTGACTAAAAAGTGCTGCGTCGCTGCTGCCGGCAATACTGCTGACAAACTCTCCTGATGGCGGATAATGCAATTTGTCACGCTGACGAAAGAAGTTGAGACTGCAGAGCAAACGGCAATTACACGGGGGGAAGACTTGGGGGTCAGCACAGTCGTATTTGAAGTGGCAGCAGTGGATGTAAGAAAATCAGCCTGCTGTCATCAACTTTTACAAGGTGGAGTAACATGTTGCCATAGGATGGTTGTTTTATCCCAAAACAGCCATCCTATGTTGTTCCTGTTTTGTCCAATAATGTGATTTTTAAGTCCAACAAAATCCTCTACGGTCAACTTATTCTTTGTGTTATTGTATTTAAAAGACCAAAGAAATCTGAAAATATTTACCAACTATAATTTCCAAGTTTTCTGTCATGTGCCATATGATTTTGCCAGTATTCACTATTTTAGTACCGGGTGTCAAATTCTTGGCTGATTTCTGATGCTAGCAACTTGGGGATTATTCACAGGCCTAACACATTGTTTTTTTTTTGTTCTTTTGTTTTTTTAATCATCATCTGTGACTTATTGGTTCTCAGAGATGTAAGTCTTGCTCCTCTGCTCTCATTTGGATGGGAGTAAACTCATGCCGGTTCAAATATTTGCACGTTTTGAGATGGAATGAGTTGCCGAGGGAGCTCTGGGTTAAGACACTGTGACTCCGGGGGGACAGAAATCGTATTAGAAGACTGCACCGAGCTCATCGTCCATTCAAGCCTTTGTTTTCCATCAAATCCCAAGAAGGCTCCGCTACTTAATGGCAAACAAATAGCAGAAAAGAGATGGGAAGCCAAGTCGGAAAACCAAAGAAAAGGTAGAAAATGGGCCACAATACTTTTGGCAAAGCGTATCTTTGCAGTATCTTATCACCAGCCAAGCAGACAAGCAGATTAGTATAGACTGGTTGAAGTGGGAAACCGATAGCAGAGTTTTGTGTTTACCCAGCGGAGCCATTTATCAAGGTAAACACAGTCCAGGAGAGGTGTTACGTGGGACTAATCGATGGCGGTCAATGAAATTGGACCAAACAGGCCGAAGCCTGCAAATATCAAAGGTCGATTCGTCCCTTTGTAGAATGAAGCGCGACACAATGTAAAGTCATCAGAACTTTTCCAAACACTTCCTTTAGCAAAGAGAAATGATAACGTCACATAATGATAATATCCAAAGTTGATTCCGTGATGCGCAAAATACTTTTCAGTACCTTTAAGCTTATATGCTAAGTGCGATGCTATGTGTCGACTGTTTCACTTCAACTTTTTTCCTCGACACCAAGATGTCACAAAAGCATTGCTTATCTCTAAATGAAGATCCTCAACTCACTTCAACATAGTTTCTTGGCACCAAAATGCCACAGGATGGTGGCAAAGTGCTACTTTTGTCTAAGTAAAGATCATCAACTCACAACACCATACAGTAGTTCCTCGGCACTGAGATTCATAATGTGTCAGCAATTACATATGCATACATACATATATATATATATATATATATATATAGATATATAGACACACACAAACACATATATATATATAAACATATACTGTATATGTGGGAACATAGCTATATACTATATACGTATGCATATATGTATACATACTTATACACACACACACGCACACACAGTCATATATATGTATATGGTATGTATACATGTATACTGTATATGTGTGTGTGAACATAACAGCCTAATAAATATCCAAGTGGTCATACTTAGGTTTCTGTTCCAGTCACAGTTTCAAAATAAAAGGAGCCCTGTATCATTAAAGCGCACAACACTGCCACCATTAGGCTTATTTTATTCCCACGTCGGGGAGCAGCTGTGTAATTGTTGCTGCAGGCGGTTTTAATCGACAGCAATATGGGATGAGCCACAAGGATGTAACAAAGGCACAGATGAGAAGCAGCCAACGCAAAAGGTTTGGGACTGCGATGATCTCCTATACTTCTGCCTCACTTTATTCGATGGCCTAAAACAAAGATTGAATACGTTTCATCCTTTGAGGTGAATAGTTTGAGCCACACACTTAAAAGATACCTTGTTTTATTTGACTTTCTTTGTCCTACTTTGGTTTTGTTCAGCAGTGCAGTCGTGAGGGCCGTTGGCTCGGTTTCAGAGCAGAAACTGGGTTGCAAGCCACCTGTGCCAGCCAAGATTGTGTAAATCTGCACAAGTGTGCAGGTCCATTTGACAAATGCGTTGACACCACCGAAAGCTTAAGGCTTGACAAGGACTTAAAAGGCGGACAACAACGGGAAGCTGAAGCCAAAAGTGTCCCTTTGATAAGTGATCTTGGAGAAACCAATTTGTACCTCGATCTTCTCAGGTAGAGACAAGTATTGAAATTCTTGCTTTAAGCACGCCACACTCACACACCGATTATCGGGCCATATTTACCATATTCAATATTTACAATCAAAGTCAGCAAAGGCCCAGTTATTGGATGTCTGTAAAGATTATCCTAAATTATTTGTTTATGAGGAGCACAGAGAAGCAACTGGTGGCAAATGTTTGTCTTACAAGTCCTTCACCACAATAAATTAGAAACGTTTCCACTTGATGAGCTATTGCAGTGCCAAGGGTGAGTTGTAAAAAACGTACCAAATCATAAAAGCTAATCATAATAGTTTCAAGGGACCGAAGGATACCCAGAAATCAATCAGAAATGAAAAAGAACAGATACAACCCATAAACAATTACCAACATGGAGATACAGAATGGGAGTCAGGCGGGTCTCCTTTAACGGCACCTTTTTTGCCAATGAAAAGAAACCATAAGGGAGGAGAAAGAAGGTGGGGTTATGGTATGGTAACCCCGGACTGACCTCCTGTAAGGGGAGCACAGTATGTGTTTGGAAAAAACCCTCAACAAACATGCAAACAAAAAGACTAGACATAGAGGTCACCACGGGGCGCCAACACATCCCCATTCTCCAGGTGCGCCATAATAGAGGAGGCAAGAAGTGTTGGTGGGGGGTGGCAAAGGTGTTGATAGAGGGTTGTGCATTTGTTTGATCATCTGACATCATGGGGGTTATTAAAATGTTGAGTGTGCTAGTGAATGTTGACCTGATAAGTAGTTACAAATCGGTGTCCACATTTGGAGTATAATGGAAAGAGAATCAATAGGGTCAGGAAAACAGCACACAAGTGACTTTTTCAGCTAATACCTGAGGATAAGTTCCCGAAAAGGTGAATTCACAAATAGGCAGGCTTTAAACACAAAGTTGTTCTTGTAGCCCCTTTCACGTTTCTAACATTCTAAAAAGGAATTTCTTCCAGCTGTGGGGACACTCGCGCCGCACGGATGTCGGGTGCCTGTCTTGAAATAGAAGCTTGTTGGGCTAACCTGCTTTCGTAGCCTCATTCACACTCGCAGCACAGCCGCTGCCTCACAGCACAGAGTCATCGGGAACTCCTGAATTGTATGCCGCAGTGTATCAAATGCATTCATTTTCCCCTCACACGGCGGCTCACCTTTCAATCTGGCCGCATATGGCTCAGGATACAAATGAAGGTATTATGGAGACTGTCTGTGCCAGACAGGACACATCTTGAATCATGCCAGTGACCCAACAGGCATTTGTGTACATCCAATAGACCAGGAACAAACAGGCACGAGAGAGCGACTGAGCTTCAGTCTCTGCTTGGTTAGCCTCACTAGCTGAGGGGGGTGAAGCCCCCAAAACGTTATTTAAAAACTTTACCTCATGACACCAATAAAGGTACGCTACTTTCACATACCTGTGATGCTGCAATTTCTAGTCCCTTAAACGGCTGCCATGGCAACACCATTTTCAGCTCCATGTCCCTCCCTCCCTACACCCCTCTCAAAAATAAAGCAGCTGATTGCAAGAAAAAGGAGAGTAAACGATGCAGCAAGTGAGAAAGCAAATCGTCCATTTCACAGCTCACAAAGTCTGACACCAAGTGGCACTCGAGTGGCGCTTCTCGCCTTACCTGTGCAGCCGCACGCAGACTTACAGACGGCCGCTTCACAGACGGCTGATGGCCAGCTGCTAGGACGCTACGCTGGAGTGCACATGGCAGCCAGTAGGAAACGGTAAGGAGGAAGGTGATGGCGATGTGGTGGTGGTGGTGGAGGGGAGGGTTGGGGAGGTAGGCGGCAAACGCTGAATTATAGATGTGAGATGGTGAGAGAGCGAGCGACCTCTTTGCTTATTTCACTCGTCACAGTGTGAATCACTTTCTGGATGGATCAAAAGGCAGCGTCCACTGAAGGGCTGCAAATTCCTGCGGAAACTAAGCATGGTGCAAGTGTGGACCATATAGGAGGAATCACATCCCGAGCACACGTGCACAACCAATCTAATCAAGTTGCAGTGCGCTATAGGACCCCCTTTGGACTCGCTGTCACATCTGTTGCTCACTCCCGGGAGCACTTTATTGGGCTTTTAGTGGCCAGACAAATTATTCCGCGCTTGTCGCAGGTGTTTATAGGCTCCCAGAGAACCAAATGGATGGGATGTAAACACGATATGAAGCCGGCGAGGCAAATTCGTGACTTGTAAAATGCCGAAAACACACCTGTTGCCTGCTCAGTGCAGCCCAAAACCTAGTAGCGATACCTTTAAATTAGCTATGCTAACATTAGCTGCATACCAACTGAGGGCTACAACATTTTACGGCCCACTATTTGTCTAAAATATGCCTGTTGCTTGCCCAGACTGCTGCATATGCTTCAGCTATACCTTTAAATTTGGCAACATGCGGCGATGACTGCATGGACTGAGTCCCAACTGAGGGGCAACGGTCTTGCCAGTCTGATTACTCTCCTAATACCACAGTAGCCCAAACATTGCAGCAATACCTTTAGATTTGGCTATTCCCTGCTAACCTAACACCACCTGTGCCCCAACTCAAGGGCTACAAATGTTGAAGTCTAACCCAACATGGTCCAAATGCAGACGGTAGCCCTTTAAACTTGGCTATATGCTGCTACGCTAACACTAGCCGAGTCCCAAATCTGCATGCCGACTACTTCAGTAAAACACACGGGTTGCTTGCCCAGCAAAACTTAAATGAGCAGCAATATCTTAAATATTGGCTATTCGCTGCCACGCTAGATCCAACCGTGTCCGAACCGAGAGGCTACAACCTTTGGAGGCATACTATCAGCACAATAAATGCCTGTTACCTGCCCAGCATTGCCCTAAGCGTAATAGATGCCTTTAAATTTGGCTACTTACTGCTCCACTAACACCACCTGTGTCACAAATGAGGGGCTACAACCTTTGGAGGTCCACTTCTCACCAAAATTCCTGTTCTGAGTCCCGCATAGTCCAAATGTAGAAACGATACCTTTAAACTACAATGTCTCACATCTCTCCTCTAAAACTCACCAGTTGCCTGACCATTCTATGCTAAGACAACACTGGCTGTGTCCCAATTGAGGCCGCTACAGCCTTCAGAGGCTGATTGTCATACAAGGGATGATAATGCAAACTTTCTTTTCAGTGTTGCTTTCTTTTAACATTTTTTGGCCAATAGATGGCTACAATCACAATTTTGTGTCTAACTACGTGACACTAGCATGTAGACACCTAGCATCCTTAAGAAGGGCCAGAGTGCATATCTGAAGTAACCAAGGCCAAAGCATCCTGTCAGAGTTGGGAAAGGTTGACACGTCTCTGAGAGTGTCTTGGGCCGGTCCTGCTTACACAAATTGAGCAATGGATAATCAAGGCTATTTTAGCTTCTAGCCAGAACACAGTAACAATGGGAAATGATCCGCCCTTCAGCTGCACAATCCGATAATGAGCCACTCGCCTCCCTAGCAGGAATTGATCCACGGCAGCTCGGTGCTCAGAATCCGTGCAAAATAACAACGTACGTTGGCCCGTTAAGTGTAACAGTGCAATGAAGTGTAGACTCAGAGCCTTCCTTTAATACAGGGGGATCAATACGTGAGGTTCTCTGAATGTTTCGCCACCAATTTGATGCTAAGAGAATGCTCAGTCAATCCTTCTACATTGGATGTGGCAACCGATCTTTGAAGATCTACACTCGGGGTGCGGTAGGACCCCAATGCGATCCCCACAGGTCTAATTACTAGGCTCCAGGGTTGCTGTGTGTTACATTTCCGGGGCCATCACGGTGTAACTGTGTTACTCAGCTGGGGACGATTAAAGAGTACAAAAGCATAACCTTTGCAAGGAGTGACAAGATGACATTCCTTCAAAATACACAAAGGATATAGAATTACCAAATGGCCACTCGTCACACACCGGTTGAAATCACTGAGCCACGGGGGAAGCGGTTCTGTGGTACCATAACGAATGAGGACGGCACAAGGATATTGCGATGAAGTGAGGGCTTCTCAGTATTTCCATCTTAGTAACTTTTCCAAACTGTCTTCTTACTATATTTCAGAACAAGTGGCAAGCAACAATTCCAGTGAGTTTTTGCAGTGTTATCGTAGACTTTGATCTGCTCTCCTGTTCACTGGAAGCTCTGTTAACGCTAATCTGAACACTGCAGCTCTTCTTACCTTTTGGATTTGACATGAAGGTGTGTTGGATCTTTTCCCAGCTTGGCTGCCTATTCATTGGCGGGGAAACTGGGTATGGGAGTGGTTATTATGTAAATAGGTCGCCAAGATCATGGCGCTTAGATGCTTAAAAGACCTTTTTGTAGCATGTAAATGCATATCAGCCACTTGGGAAAAAAAAAAAAAAAAAGCCAGGCCCACAAGAGGCACCACAATGTGATACATAATTCATAGCCAATCTGCACGGGTGCTTGAGCACTTTTCACTTTGGCAATAAATAAATAAATAAATAAATAATTAAATAAATAAATAAGGACACCGTGGTCTGGTCCGTCCCAGTGAAAAAGTCTTGTACTGACACTTGGCTTTTAGATGGCGGGTAGTGCAAAGTAGCCCCCAGACACTTTGCACCTTCAAAGAGGAGGAAGGTTTTATCACCACGCCCCCTGTGATCTTCAATCCGCGTCCGTTTACCCAACGCAATCTCCATTCAAAAACACATTATGGGCTTGTCATTTTGTTTGCTGGTCACATCAACGCCATTACTTTCCGCTTGGAAAATCTTCCAAGAGCGGCTCCTTGAACACGCCGGCAAAGTGCGAATGCATGTTAACTGCTGCCTGCCGTGGAAAACACGGAATACATTTGTTCTCCTTAAGATGACAAACTATTCTGTATTTGTTGATTTTCAAAAGGGATGCAGCAAAACCTCCATCCATCCATTTTCCAAACTGTTTGGGAAAGGCAAATGGGGCACACCATTGACTGGTCTGCAGTCACTTGGTCATTCTGTGATTTATTTATTTATTTATTTTTAGAAAAATTTCACAAAGATTCCCGCCACTTGTCACATTGACAGTAGTAGATATTTTTTAATATTCTTTTTAGAATTTAAAATTGACCAAAATCTCTGCCGGTCACATTGACTTATGAGCGTTGACCCTGAAGCATGTCATCAATTTATTTGGAACAAATTAAACCTAACCCAGCAACCTCACTTTTCCTATTTATTATTGTGGTTTCAATGGGATGAAGTCAGTGTATTCAGTCACTACTGCCGCTTTTAAACAACAACAACTGATGGTCATCAGTTGTTGTCTTCACGTATTCCATGCGTGGGGGTGTAAAGTAATGTCCTTTATTGCTGAGTGCATCCCGTAACAGCTTGGAAAGAACACACAATGGACATGTGATGGACGTAGGAGAGGTGACAAGAGCATCACAAGGACACAAGACACAAGGACTTGCACTCTACACTAAATGTCGGAGGCAAAACAAACTTCCTGATGCTCGGAGTAGATCACAGAATTTGGTTTAAAAAAAAAACGTGTGCTGTTGCTTTGAGTCTGGACTGATTTTGTATAATGCACGGTGAATCTTTAGTTAGAAAAGTCTAACACTACCCTGAAAACTGGATCTGAAACTCAACTAACCCTAACCCAAATTCTAACCATGTCTTGAAATCTTAATTTGAAACCCTAACTTGAAACACTTAACCCATCTTGAAGCCCTACTTTCAAACCCTGTGCCCCTTCAAGAAACATGATTCTGAATCCTCCTGTTTTGGATTACTGCTCTCCCTTCCTGCGCAGCACTAAACCACAAAAATCTCTCTTGTTCTTCTTCTATTCTTTCCCCTTGTTGTTGTTCGTGTGAGCGTATGCGGTCAAGAGTGTGGCGCGTCTTCAAGTATCCATCAGCGCTTCTCAGCGAGCGTTCGTCTCCCTGCCAAGGCTTGGCGGTGATTGAGCATTACACCCGTGTTTTCGGCCTTGTTGCTTTTTCTGCCTTGTTGAACGTCCCGCCACTTCACCCCCCCTGCCGGACCCCCGCCAGCTCGCTCCATCAATGTCAGCTTGTCAGGGGAGCAGGTGGAAGAGGAGGAGGTGGCTCAGACCATCATCACCTGATTGGTGCTCCTGGCTTGCCTTCTGCAGTGCACTATGGATCAATTGGCGCATTAATGCGACGGGCGATGCTAAGCTAGCGCGATGATATCATTGAGGAGGGGGGTGTCTTTTGTTTTGGTCATATGTATTTGTTAATGTTTATTTCTATCGTTAACTACATATAAGGTCGGTACTATTAATTATTGTTATTGTTGTTGCTTCTGATTGGCTAAACTGGCCTTACAAATATGGTTCACAGTGCCACAGGCTGCTTTGACAGCCTGCACATATTTTCAGATATAAATATCAGCATGAGTGTGGATAAGTCCAGCAGATTTTATTCATGTCGTAGATTTGTTTCCTTTTTCAGTTGTGGGATTTGATCTGGACGGCGAGAGCGCGTCACACCAAGATGGGGGATTCTAACGAGCAACTAACTGACGAGCGTCACTTGTTTAAATAAAACAACTCTGCATGCTGCCTGTAAACTGTTGCCATGGAAACAGTGCCAACGGGTGGAGGGGGGGCACAGCCAATTAGGTTTCATGGTGGGAAAACAACATGATAACTATTTAGGCGATGCTAAGTCTTGAGAAAGTGTCGAATGACTAACGCAAACAGCTTACAAGTGTGCAAGGAAATAATTACATGGCTCCGCAGTCGCGACTAACGTGAGCATGAAGAGCTGTCCCCCTTTTCTAGGGGAAAAAGTCAATTAGAAACCCATATTTTTTGTCGTCAACAGGAAACATTGACACATTTTGACAACAAAAGTGACAATTTGTGGTTTTACGTTTCCAGTGTTTGTGCTTGGAGAAAGGGAGACACTGCTGGCTTTCTGTCATCTCTCAGTCACTTAATTCAAATTGCACGTGCTGCTTTTGTGTGTTTCAAATCAATCAACTTCAAATTTTAAGCCATGTTTATAACAAAAAATGCTAGAAACTCTTAAACAGATAACAAAACAACATTTTAACCCCAATTTCAAACCCTAACACTTTGAACGCGTCCAAAAGCGTAAACCCCGACTCGAAACCAAACCGGAACACCTAATGGTAGATTCAAACTGTAATTTGAAATCCTAACCCATGTTTGAATCCGTAACCTGAAGTCGAAAATATTTTACTTTAGTCACTCGCTGGGAGAAATCACTTGGTTTCAATGCACCAAAGTGATATGAGTCAGATTGAATTCTGACATAGGTACCAAATATGGTTCCTTGTCATTGTTGTATGAACCGTGGCAGAAAAGTTATGTTTTGCCACCATCTTGGGATATCTTGGCACCAAGGAACTGATAAAGTAAGTTGATGCGCCTTTATTTAGACAAAATTAGTGCTTTGCCACCATCTTGCAGAATCTTGGTGCCAATGAAGTATGTTGAAGTGAGTTGGTGTGCCTGCAGCACTTTGGCATATCTTGTGGCATTTTGGCGCCAGGAAAGATTGAAGGAGCTACATTCAGTGAAAATAAGTGGTTTGCTGCCATCTTGCAGCATCAATAGGCAATTACTTTCAGATTTGTTTCACTTGCGGCATGTCTCTGTCCTTCTTTTAGTAATTTTGGTGAATTACTTTTTATTTCTTTGCTTTTAAATGTCTTCAATTCTTTGTTTGTGAAAACCTTTCAATATTGTATTTTTGTGAAGCACATTGAGCTAGCTCGCGTATGAAATGCGTGATGTAAATAAAGCTGCCTTGCCTGGCCTTATCCACCTGGAGTGGCATTCGGCAGAACAATTTCAACGGAACTGATCTTCCCGTCGTAAAAAAATTGATGAGCTGAGCAGAAGAGCATCCATTTGGCCGTTTAAATTCATGTGAACGTGCACTTGAAGCGCATGGTACACGAGACGAGAGAGGAAAGATCACCCCGTTGTCATCATGTCAAGCCGTCGGCCGCCATGATTGGGGCCAATCAGCATCAATGCTACCGACCTCCTCTCGCGTTCGTTTGTGACCTTTTCCGTTGGCGCTCACAGCTCAAACGCAAACCTCCCCCTCCATAGCCAAACAGGGTAATTGAGGTTTCCCAAAGCCTCCCCATTACTGGCAATGTGATTCTTTCGCTTCCCCCCAGGAAGCAAGTCAGGCTCCATCCCATGGTTATTGACCCACTTCAAGCTGACAGCGTGACACACGACGGCTGATGGGCTTTCCCCAAATCCAAGGGGGGTGGGGGTCATTGAACATGAAAGCATCTTGCTGTGATATGTTGAGCATAGTCACAAGCATTCGTCATTGCAGGGGAGGGACTGAAGGGTCAGCAGCTGAAAGCGCAAAAAGCGCCAGGACTGTCCGCTCTGATAACAAGGACGTAGACAGTGTTCAACTTTGACCAGACCAAAGGGGTGTTAAGTAGCCGGGTTTTTTCGCCACCATTAGCCAATACCTTTGAAATACACACAGTTGTATTTGGTGAAGGGCTGGCATACAATAGAATCATCTGGACCCAGATGCATTTTTAACTAGTTTCAGCAATTATCCACTGAAACGCAACAACTATTTTTTTCGCTCATTGTATTTGTTTGCAACATCTGCCGTGTTTTTGCATATATTTGCATTATTATTCCAATACTTCAGTAGTCCACTAGCATTTGATTTTTATTTTGATTTGTTTGTGACAGCTTCATCTTGCCATTACATTGTCTGGTGTGTGTTTGCGCTATTCCAAGCCAACGTTTCCAACGGCACATGTGCATATTATCCAATCAGACGTTGGTCAAAGGGGTCTTGATTTGAAGACGTTTTCCACACTGCTCCGCGCATCTTGCGAGCTGATTGCACATCATCACGATCGGCAAACACCGTGGGGGTAATTCAGCTGCTGATTAAATGACTGTCAGGTGAAAAATAAAAATATAATACTAATAACGGAAATGAAAGAAAAGTACGGAATGCACAGTGCTCCCATGCCCTTTGTTGACAAGCTTTCACGTGGTGTGTATTTGTCATATGTTAAATAAGAAAATATCATTTTTGGAAAATTACTTATTTGTTTTATAATCTTTATAATCTGTAATCTTTTTGTCAGGTTTTAAATGTTTTTAGCATTTGTATACAGTTGATTTGAATGTGCGTTGTATACATTTGCTACCAAATGTAATCAAGCAACTTTATTTTAACATATTTCTTTTAGTAAAAAGCTTAGCTCAGTTAACCCCAAAGGCCTGAAGCGCCTTTTAAACATCTCTCTAAAACCTAAGGTCTTCTTTGGAATCACCCTCGAAAATCTGAAGTTTCCCGGAAATTCAACACCTAGAAAATAACTAATATCTCAACCCCTGTAACAGATAGAAACAAAATTCCAAACGAAATTGAAAACCTAGACACATGGCATTCAGACTGGCCCAAGTTTATTTATCGTTACGGTTTCAATTGAAGATGTCAACATTCGAATGGTTCAAAGTCCGCAAGCGCGTCGTCTTTTTTACTTCGACGGCGTCCGCCATTACTAGAGGACATTACCGTCATCTTCCAAGGAGTTACAACACAGTCACGTGTATATTCTGATGTATTTTATTGGCTAGGAGTCCAAGAATTAGATTAAAAAAAGAAAATGTCAAACACTCTCACTCTCAATGTCAAACACGCAACAGCGCTCCGAGCTTTACTGGTAGAAATGCAGATATGCACTTTCGGCCTTAATGGGTTAAAAACAACAACAACAACGACAAAAAACATTTTAACCCATTTCCTTGTGTGTTTAGCGAACTAGCTACGCCAAAACCCCAACAATGCATCTTCCCTTCAGATAGACCGCTGGTAAGGCCCCTTTAAAGTGCCTCATTGTCATATCAGTGAACGCAGGTCACAAGAGAAAGCGGAAGAGCAAGAAATGGTGAAATCATATTCAAAAAGTCTGATGTGACAGTAAGTATGTGCACAGGAGCGTTCTTACACTGGCCTGGCCACTCGAGAGTGCCTCGTCGTCACAGAGTGTAAACGAATGTCTAATTTCACGATGTGGAGGTTAACAACACTCTTCGCATGGTGTGTCAAATTTAGAAGACAATTATTTTCACTTTACAGGGGCTTTAAATACATTTTATTCTATTTACATTGAATTCAGTGATTCTTTCGTGTACCACTTGGGGTACGCGTAGTGCGTTATGAGAATTTAACTCATATTCAGTGACAAACAAAATCTGTGTGGTGCTGCTTTTGATTTCCTCCTGAATGTGCAATCAAGAGCTGGTAATGAATTTCGCGCCATGCAAACTAGGCCAGCAGATCCTGTACATAAATCACACTTATAATTGCAACATTTTCGTCAGCACTTTTTTCTTTTCTCCCGACTCACTTGAGCTTATGATGCATTCGAGTCACCATGTGATTTGTTCTAAATTGCAAGTACAACAGTGTGGTTGTGTATTGGCCGATGAAATGGAGTGCGTCGAAAATGCGTCAAATGTGTGCAGAGCTTTTTGGACATTTGACAAGCTTTCAGCCAGGGTTTCTTCTGCAATCGCGGCCAATATTCCCCAGTAAACATTTACTGACATCCAAATGCACCACTCGAGGGAATCAAGTTCAAAGATGGTCTCGCTTTTTTTTTTTTTTTTTTCTTCATGCTTCCAATAGGACAAAACAAAATGTGATTTTAAAAGCCTTGAATCTTGAAAAACTGTGAAAAAGTCAAGACAAAAATGGGCAGTAGTAGACCACCTCCTCAGCTTGCTTGTTTTGGGTGTCAGTCAAATATTAACATTTTTCTTTGGTTATTATGCACATAATGATCTTACACTAAGAATATTCTATCACTAAGTGTGTGGATAAAACAACATTTGATATTTCTACATAAAACACACTAACTTGTTTATTAGATGTTCATTACACATGCATTACATGTTTCCTACTAGTTATTAGTTGGTTCGGCCTATTATGTATTGAGGAGTATTTTTTGCCTCATAAATGAAGGAAGCTGGTGGAAGAGCACCCAAAAGAGAGAAAATGTGCGGGAGTTCTTCACCGATAGATCTTGACAGTATTGCTGGCAGACGTTTACTTAAAATGCATGATGCGTTGGAGTCTGTCTCCACATCCATATTGACAGATGATATGCATATTTACAGTACACTGTGAATATGCCACTAGCAGGTGTTAATGATTCATGAGTGCAGCAACACAAAAAAATGAAAACAACAACACATTCTTATCTGCAGAAAGGCCCTCATTTCTTGTCAATTAATTAACTTCAGGGTTGAATACAATTGAAAAAAAAAAACAATTATTTCATCGATATTGTACAAAAGCTTCAAAAGGTGACAGATGATTGTGCACGGGATTATTATATACAGTACGTATATTGTATCATTTATCAAATGATCCACTATCAATTGAAGGAATGGATACTAGATTAGTTATTAAGTTTAATAAGGAAAATAGTACTCCGCATTATCGTTCTTTAGAAAACATGCAGTCAGAACAATTAAAAACAATGTAGATAATTAATTGCAGCACCTTCTAGTGGGCAAGATTTTCCCATCAGGTGGCAGTATAATAGTCATGCAGACAAATTTAGAGTTTCATTCAACTACTGTAACTAGCAGTAATAAAGACTATATGCCTATGAGAATTATATTATCTGTTGACATGGGCTGCTCTACCGTTAGTGTTCAAAGAAAGTTCTGCAATTCTTTTTGTTTTAGTTTTTTGGTTTGGCAGTGAATCTCAACCGGGAATGGCATTAAACAGCTTGAAGCTTTTTTTTTTTAATTGGCTAACTATGCCAAACTTTGCTTTTGTGAAGTGAATTGAGTTGACTGCCACTGTGCAACGCTTGGTTCTCACATTTTTGAGTCAAAGCACTAAATTGTCTGCACTATGGCTCATATCTGTTACAACCTGGCTCACTTTTATCTCAAGGCACCACTTTATTTCCTACTATGAGTTTATTACACACTTAGTACACATTTATTACACTTATCAACAAACATAACGTTACACATATATACACTTTTCAATACAGGATGAAAAACAAATAAAATTAAATCTTCCTCCCTGCCGAACACTGACAGTTAGCTAACATGCTTGACACGTTCAAGTCGGTTATTTACGCTGCATTTATTTTTGTTGCGAATGTGCTGTTGGCCGAATAAATCATTCATTGGCGTAGCTTATAAAAACACGATGCCATCACTAGAAAAGGCCCTCATGATGTGTTGTTATTGATATTATTGTTGTTTTATTGTCTGAAAGGCTCCATTTGGGAAATCATGTTCTTGGAAGAACCACAAAGGCCTTTCTCATATCTTCAGGTTTTTTTTTCTCATTGAAATTTCAGCCACTGACAATGCACTTTTATTGCCTTGTTTTTCATTTGAGCATTTGCCTCCCCCTCCCGATCGCTTGTTTTGGAGGCGGCAAAACAACGGGAACAGACGTTTGTTTGCGACTTCTTCCCACTGGGGGCTGGCATTTTGTTTTGTTTTCCATCCAATCTACAATAAACAGCGCAAAGAGCACATTTTGACGCTGGCCTCAACGTTTTGCGCATGGCACCCGTTCCTCCATCCCATTTGGAGTCAGAGTCGCCATCTGCGTTGCAAGTTCGACATCCAAACGTTGATGCGATATCGCAGCTAACGCCCATCGAGACATTTGGATGATGCTTTGCGATGGACTATATTGCACATCGGAGTGAGTCATAATAGTTGCTTCCCGCTCCCACTTGGCCGCTGGCTAAACGTGAGCGACAAGCAAAGCAAACGGCTCATCGTCTCGGTTTTCTTTCCCGACTGAACGCCACACTGACAACCAAACGGCCAGGTCGTGTTTTTTTTACGTCGGAGCTGATTTGTCGGCGCAGAAGCGGAGAAAATGATGGATAGCTTCAACCTCTGCAGTGGGTGCTGGAATTCATAATGAAGAGCAAGCAAGCGCAGACATCAAAGCACAACACCGTTTTTTGGGGGGATGTTTTCTCCTTTTCTTTTTCTAAAGGAAAATATTTACACCTTAATAGGGTTTTTATTTACAGCCCGAGCATAGTGAAAGCCCGCTTGGAATTCATTTATTCATCAGTACTACTAATAAACAGGCACATATATATATATATATATATATATATTAGTATTTTGATTTGTTATTTTGCAATGGAGTCTGTCCCGAAAGGGAATACATGTACACGCTCGTTCCTTTCCCCTTTTTAATCATCTTTAATCATTTTTCTAAGGATATAGAGTACAATTTTAGTGGTGCAGCATCTGTTCACCAAATATGGTCACTTCCTCTTGTTGAGATGCTACTAGTTCTCATTTGGCCGTTTCTTCGTTGATTCTGTCCTGATCCCCACATCAAATTCCATCCAGGAACTTGTGTTTATTCAGTGCAGGGAACAAAAAAAATTCCACTTGGATGACATTCCTCTCGACGTTCCCGCCTGATCCGGTATTTGCAGCTTTTCCCGTCCAGTGTTGGAGATAAGACCCGGGACGAGGGGCTGTGCTTTACATTTATTCATTAGCGCCGCTCATGTGATCTGCTCCGGCCAGATAGTTGCTTGGAGCCGGCCAGAAATCACAAGTGCGTTTTTTCTTAGTGCGACTTTCCCTGCATCTGCGCGTGACGATAAGCAGAGCGCGCCGGAGATCAGAGGTGTTGCACCTCGCTCTGGATCTCCTTCTCAATAACCTTCGCCTCGCCCTTAACAAGCGACCCTGCCGGCATTCCTTTCCGTGTTTTCCATGTAGAAAACCGCTGAGTCGACACATCCTGAATTCTCCCTTGAATCCGATTTGCATTCTGTTGCATACATACATACATATATATATATATATATATATATATATATAAAACGTGATCAATGTTACTGCAGTTTACTGAGTCAGTTCAAGTAGTTGCGAAACTCTTCTTTTGTGCCTACATGACAGTATTATCCTGAAGGAGTTAGAGAATGAATTAATCATTATGTACGGGGCTCCCACATCACTCTGCCACGAACCCTTTTGTCGTTCCTTTTATTTCCAATTATTACTTTCTGACAAATGATACCGCTCACAATCCAAACTTTAAAAAAGGATGCATCACTCGTAATTTTTTGAGGGGGGAGTGTTACGCGTACAGTACTCAACCTTCTTTCACGTATCCATCGGCAATCGAGTGATTTTATTGATAATTTTAATAGAAGCAGCAACGGCCGCTTAGCACAAGTTGTTAGGTGGGCCGCGCGCTCCGGCGACACCACGATGAATGGCTTTTATTACCTCCCACTACACCCTGCACTTATAACACCTTTTTTTTATTCTTTTTATCATGTGCAATCATTGATAGTCTGCAGCTGAGAACCCCAGTGTGCGGAAAAAAAAGATATATAAAAAAAAAAAACAATAATAATGTGTTCACTTTATCACGCGGCCGGCAGAGCTATGCATCATCCGGTCGGACAAATGCAGAAATAGCTGTGGGCTATTAATCAAGGTCAGTGGGCGGGAATGGAAAAAGGAATATGGTAGTTGACACTTTTCTTTCAAGCAAATGGAATCATCAAAAAGTCTTTATTGACTTGTTCCTCGCTGGGATGACGGCACCGAAGAGCTTACGGTATGTCTCCTCGAGCTTTTGTTGTCTTAGCAGGATTACACCAAAAATAGTCTTGAGGCAATATTTCGTGGCAAGGTGGGGCAATTGCAGTATTCAGACAGCATTGAGTATTTTGGGTGAAATAATCCTCTGAAAATTTCTAATTTGGGAGAAAATTCGGATCATTTTCGTTAATATTGAGTTGAGTCTTTTTAGTCTATTTTCTATTTCAAGAGCTGTATATTTAGCGTAACCAGGAACTAGCTCAAACCTGGCGTGACAGGAGGTTTATGTGCATCATGAAAGTGTACAAAATAATGACACTATGGCCATGGCCCAACATCATTCTTCTCTCTCCCTCGTGTCTAAAGTCTCCTCAGCAACAGCAAAATCATTCTGGTGCCATCTCGTTCATCGGCGCAATGACCAGACAGGATGTCACACTCTTGACTTTCTCCCGGCAGATAGAAAAAAGATCAGCACCCCTCGACAGAATACTCGTCTGCGCGGCGCGACGGGCGCAAGATGTCAATTTGACACTCAGTTTGAAACGGAACAAGCTTGTCATGCCGCTAGCAAGCTCGGCGCAATGACGATCGGGTTCACTTTGACGAGCATGTCTGCGGACGACGCACGTCAAATTGGTTCGATCGAACAACGCAGGATACATCATTAAATGCACTTATCCAATGACAAACAACCTGCTTTAAATAAATTGAAATAATATTTCAAGTAACAACTTCAATGTTGAATTAAGGGTGCTTCATTTGGAATGAGGCGAGTTTTAGTATTTCTTGCAGCACATTCCGGTCATTTGGACCAGAACATTGAAAAGACGGTTGGTCAAAAGTAATGAGAACTTAGCAAAGTTGAGGAAAATTCCTCGAACAGAGAGTGAGGGTGGTTTTATGCATGGTGAGCAGAGAGAAAAGATACAGTAGGGTCTTGCCAGTTAGTGTTTTATGGATTAATTTTGGACTGTAAGCTTGTCTGGATGAGTACAATGTCACAGTTTCAACAGTCCTTCCATTACCACCATTTCCCTTGATTTAGCACACCTCAGTAAATCTAAAAATATCAATTTTAATTGACACATTTGAACTCCAAGATTTAAGACGTTTGTCAAATGCAGAATAAAAATATAATGGTAGTACGGAGCAATTTTAAATATTCAAAGTTGAAATACCGAAGGAACAAAGGGGGGACATTTAACATATAGAAGGAACATTGCAAATTTAACAAGAAGCACAGTGTATTCAAGTTCGACAGTGGCAAAAACCCAAAAATATGTATACAACATGCAAAGATGAAGGCATTTGACTATTCGAGTATTGCAGGATGCAGATATATTGCATAGAGTAAACTTGTGAGTGAACAGAACTACTTACGACAAATATTGCACAGCGTGGTTGACATGTCATTTGCTTCGGAGTCTGATGGATTGTGGTTAGAGGCACTTTTTTCGTCTTGATGCTCGTGTCGTGCCGGCCAGATGGAAGAAGTTGAAAAAGTGCATCCTGACAATGTCCTGTGGTCTCTTTGCAATACCTCTATAAAAGAAGGACATTTTCAAATGTTTTCATTTTTGTGTATTTTAGGTCAGTTTAGCAAAAGTCACCACATTTTTGCATGGAATGATGACATTTTATTGACTTTTAGTGCTGTAGAATGTCAAAACAGGTCAACTTTGACCTGCTTTTTCCAATAGAATAATCACTCAAGATTATAAAGGAATTCAAGTGGGTCCAATTATGTGTGTACTCTTTATACAAATAATTTAGCCACTACGAATCCAATTAGGACTTGGCACCTCCCGCACCAATTGGAGCATTCTCACCAACAAGCACACATGCAAGATATTCATCAGAAATGTACTATTTTTAATCTTTATTTCTTCTATTTTATGCCGAGGTGCGAGTCATTTGTCGTGTTTAGCCGGCATAGCGCTGGCAGGCCCAAGACATGAATCATTATGAGAAATGTATTGAGCGTGTCTCTCCTCCAATTACCTGCCAGGATGTTTCATGAGTCATAATATGCAAACAGCTGAGGGCTACATGCGTGTACTACACACTACACAAACACTAAAGGTGCACGCTGTACACATTTGGTAAGCGCTTCAGAGCAAAATAGTCCATCAGGTGGTCAATTAGCTTCTTATGGGCGCCGGCATGTTTTGGCTTGCAGACACTGTCGTAGCGGCCGCCGTGATGATTCATGTCAGTGTGACTGCACACGATCATGTGACCTGAGTCCATCACGTGGGACTTATCACATTGTTACTTTTTCTGAGGCGGTGGTGGGGGTTTGCGTTGGGGAATGAGATTTAAGTCCGTCAGCAGCGTGTCTCAAATACTTTGTCAGGATGGAATTGCTCCTTGGAAAGGTTGTGGAAAAATGAAATTCTTGTACTGTAAAAATAAACAGCAGTTGGCTTCCTACAACTTGATCACTGTGCTACGTTCCGTTCAGTTACGTGTAACTGGCTCATGAACCACATGCTTCACCCTGTCTGAAAGTTCAACCACATGAAACAGCTTACTCTGGTAAGCAGGTTGTCAACCTTCAAATCAATGGCACAAACAAAACACCAATGCTTACAAATGCTAAACAACAAATACACAAGTTACTATGAAGTATGCACAAACAAACATTGTGCAACATAAATTGCTAGTCAGGAAAGCCTTACCGGTTGCCCACGTGTCTTGGCCTGACCCAACAAACATTTCCAAACAGTTCCGCCCACATAAATAAAGACTAGATAGTGCTGCAGCAACTCGGCTAACCAACATGCCTACATGGTGGCCATCTTGGGAGGGGCGCCGTTCCCATCAAAGGCAATGCAGTGACACTGAAATTTCGTCATAACCTTCTCATGAGGTTGACTTTTTTTGTCAATGCTAAAACATGCGCTATCAATACAGTAATAGGAGAAAAAGGCCCAATTTTTTTTAATGATATTTTTTTACTCTCTAAAATGTTATTCGCATTTCCCTCACCATAATTGTGCTCAACATAAAGCAGCTCATTGTACCGGCATCCGTTCACATTTGTACTCCTAGTTTAGCGTCGCTGTAGGCACGCATTTCAAAAGGGGCGTGTCGTACCGACCTATGTCCTATCGCCCCTTTAAATATGGCTGACCAGTCCATCACTAAATGAGTCTCAACAGAAACAAGTCCAAGAAGAACAGTTCCCACCCAACTGTAATCCATCAAATCAAAACCGAATGAGGCACATGCTGCTTCACCAAGATATTATCACCTGATCACACGGAGCAGCCAGCTCTAGTAAATTTCTATTACACCATGAAATTGGACTCGTATCATCGTGAGTATAAATGGAAGAGAGAAATAGGGCGATGAACGAGAGAGAGAGCGAGCGGTCCTGTCTGCAGGACAAATTGAAGTCTGCTCTGATGGACAAAGATCACATTGAATTTCAGTGAGCACATTTTGTCTTTTTCTTCCTGTTGAGAGGAAGTACACCTTGTGGCCTTTTTTGTCTGGAAGCAGAAAGAACAAAAGAAAGAGGGTAAAAAAAAAACCTCATCTTCCATCTATGTCAAGTTGCTCACCTTTTGACATTCTTCCCCTTAAAGCTGATTTTTTTTTTTTTTTTTTTGGACCGCCCTGACCCACCACTGCAGATTTTTCATCTTCTTGTTCAAGTTTGGAATATGTTGCCCCATCATACCTCTGGTAATAAAGCACGTGGTGGGACACGGCTGCCGCGGGTGTTAAGGGCATCTTTTGCGAAAGGCTGGGCCGCGGGATATTTTCATTAGCCGCTAAACGAGACTAGTGGCGGCTGCAGATCGAAAGCCAATTACCAGACATTCCTCACGTTCATATGGACGCCGAGCAGCGCCTTGCCTCTTGCCATTGGCCAATTTGATTCCAAAACGTGTTACTCCTTCAACAACTCCTCTTAATGGAACACAAATATGATGGTGGTAATGATCCAGGCGCGCTATATAGAGTGGAGTGGAGATTTTATAGCTTATGTCGTTCGTCTGTATAGTGGACTTCACGAATTCACTTACAGTTGGTTATTCTCTCTTATTTTGGTCCCCAGGCCAAACCGATACCTTTATTGTATAACACAAATGATGATAATAAAGGGTTGGTGGCAAAACTCACAGTCGGTATGCGAGACAGGAGCTCATAAGAAAAGTACATGAGTACAGAATTGTAGCGATAATAGTTTTTTCTTTACCTGTTAGTTTCCTACAACCACTGAGTTCACCTGGGATGGAAAAAAGGTAGTGCATTGCCACCATCGTGCTGCCATTTTGAACTACAGCATGTTGAAGTGAATAAAGGAGCTTCATTTTAGACAAAAGTAATGCTTTGCTGCCATCTTGTGGCATCTTAGCACCAAGGAACTACATTTAAGTGAGTTGAGGAGCTTCATTTTCGATAAAAGTGATACTTTGCTGCCATCTTGTGGTATCTTGATACCAAGAAACTCTCGTAGTCAGTTGAAAAGCTAGATTTTTAGTTTAATTTGGGCAAAAGTAGTGCTTTGCTACGATGTTGTGACATCTTGGTGCCAACGAACTACGTTGAAGTGAGTTGAGGAGCTTCACTGAGACAAAAATGAGGGTTTGCTGGCATCTTGGTGCCAAGGAACTACATTGATGTGAGTTGAAGAGCTTGATTTTGACATAAAGTAGTGCTTTGCCACCATTTTGTGGCATATTGGCGCCAAAAAATTATATATGATGAAGTGACTTTAGGAGCTTCATTCGACCAAAAGTAGTGTTTTGCCACCATCTCGTGGCATTTTTGTGCCAAGAACCTATGTTGAAGTGCATTAAGGCGCTTCATTTCGCCAGCCAAGTGACTCGACCACATTTTCCTCGCCTCGCCATGCTGAATGTACGACTATCTTAGCAACCATCTGACATTTCAGAGACATTCCCTCCTGGAGGAATGGCATGACTATTCCGACCCCCCTCGGGCTGCTCTGTGGGGGATTACAAAAAGTAAATTGCAGCTTTGTGAGGACACCAGAGGTCACCCCCAAGCTTTTTTTTTGCGCCTTCTCCTGCTGGTTAATTCTCTCCCGACCGGTCCCGTCAGCGCGCTTCATTGCTCCGCCGTACAAATGCTTCCTGCCATTGATGTGCTCACCTGGGAACGCCATGACCTTGCGTGCGGCGTCCAAGGGCTCTGCCCGAAGCAACAATGCCGCGTCTGGCCTACATAGAGCCACGCAGGAAAATCCCTGCTGTGTGCCCGATTTCTGGGGAAAGAAAAATATTCGTTTGTTTCCACATCACGGGAGGATTTGCATCTTCCAGTGTGTGGGGAAAACATTTTACAGCATGTTGGAGAGTGTCTCAGGTGTGTTTTTGGTCAGTGGTAGGCTCACAGACTCAGCTACGGTTACTGAGAAGCAAAAAATTATATATTAAAAAAAAAAAAACGTGAGTCAAAATTCTGGGAATTATTGTGGATGTAAACATGATGTAAAATACAAATAGGACGAATTTAAAAACAAAGTTACAAATCACCTCCAAAATGGATTATATATCTATATATATGTGTGACTTATATTTTTGCTGCTGTAACACTGAAAATGTCCCCACTGTGGGATCAATAAAGCCCTTCTTATTCGTTTTCTTATTCTATATATTATCCTTACCTAGTATGATTTAATTTCATTAATTTATTTATTTGAGTTATTTAGTGAGAAGACCTGATATTATATATAAGCTAGAGGCAGGAGAAAATACGCTTGGACCACCAGGTGCCAGACCAGATAATTGGGTACTTTCAATATTTTTGGGTATTTCCTTAGTTTTTCCCAGAATTGTTTTCCACATTTCCCCCTGTCCCCTATAGGGAACATATCAAGAATTTTTTTATCAACGTTTTCCGAAGACTATTTAGGGTTTGAAAAAAAAAAAAGTTTTGTTTTGCGGAACCCCTGAGATATCCTTGGCCCCCCATCAAGGAAAAAATCTTCGCTCCGCCAATGCTTATATACTACGCTAGAAAGCTACAAACACAACTCCAGCATTCATCACCTAATATGGAGCACATTTAGTCGACATTCATGAGAAATGTTTCAGTCTTTTATGTATGTGGCGTATCGTATTATTTTTTTACTCTACTCTTGGCTCCTGAGTCTCACCTTCTTTTTAAGTTATTGCTGCAATACAGAAAGCAACAGAGACGTTTCTCTTTCTTAAGAAAAATGAGGGCATCACAAAGGAAAGAAATCACATGGCAGGCTTGATTGGACTAACAATCCTCCTCCTTAATGGTAGCACCATCACGGGCGATTTAGGTCAGCGGATTCTTTAGAGAGAAAAGAGAGAATAAATAAACGAGCTGCTGCTTCATTGTGGGACAAACTTGACGTGTTTGCGCCTCCACCTGAGAGAGGAGGAGAAGGAGGAGGAGGAGGCCGTCGCCTGGGCGCTGAAGTGAAGCGAATAGCGACGCAAACAAATGCCGGGGAAGTCCCAGCATGCAACGCAACCATAACAACAACAAGATAGAATGTTTAAATAGGATACAGAAGACAGCCTGGGAAATGTCTCACGCTTCTTCGCAATGATGTCACAATCAGGTAAAAGTTCAGCCTGAGGCCACAGTTCTACTAGCTTGACTCAATAGCAAAAGCAGGAAACCTTATGGCTCACTACATTTTCAAGTATGAGTGTTTTTGCTATTCCCTTCCCTCCTGAATAATAATAATTATTATGATGTTAATTGCAGTAGCACCTGCAGATTGTACTTCTGATGCTAACTGTAAGTAATGTCGCGCATCCCCCTGCTGGGTTGCGTAGCTGTGATGTCTGGGTGGTGTTAAGTTACTAGAAGCCATCAGGCCTGGATCAAATCTACAGTGTAAGTGTTGATGAAGAGGAAGAGCAGGAGTGTGATGTGTTGCAGTCAATCTGAAGCGCTAGCGTTGATTAATTTACACGTCGCTAATGTGTCGCTGATGACGATCGACTAACGGGTTTATCTTCGCTAATGACCTTGGCCAAGCAAATTCCGGTCATGTGCTCTGAATTAAAGCTTTAAGGGAGCCAAGCAATGGGCTGTGAGCTCAACATAGAGTATGTAAGGGAGCCAAGTGGGAGCTAACAATAGAGTATGGCCTAATGCACATTGGTTGGCCATTGTCCTGATGAACATTTATCTGCTGACTCAGCAGCTTCAAAGTCAACTTTTACAAAGTTCATTAAAAGCAACTTGATAATCTGCACATGCTAATATTCATAATATTCATAGATTGAAGTCCACACTTGAGTTATTTCCATATGGCTGAGAGAGCGGCAGTGCACCCGCCGTGTGAAGCTCCATTTAGCAAAAACTTTAATGTGATCTTTAATCATCTGATGCAATTATGGCCTCCCTTCCTTTTGAAGACCATCGTTAAATGTTACATATTAGCTGTCTTTTAACTCGCTCTTCAAGTGCTTACCGTCCAACTTGGACAGCTATCGTGCAGTCCTCTCCCAAGTTTCAAATTTGTTTGGGAGCTAATCATCACGCTACGAGCTAATCATCTGTTTGTAAGAGATACTTTGGAGCTAACGTGTTAAGGAGCTCAAGATACAGTATGTAAGGGAGCATCACTGAGGAACTAAGGAGTGGACTTTAATGTAAAGATACAGGAATGTAAAATAACTATACACTATGTAAGGCAGCAAAGGGACAATGCTATGAGCTAAAAGGTATGGCCCGTGGACCAGAACTGGCCTGTCAGGGTGTCTAAGACGGCTTGTGGGGATAGAGAACACATTTACTACTACTTTTCAACAAAAGTAACCGTTGTTGATTTGCAAGATAATACTCAACAAATGTGAATATTTTACAAATGTACTTGACATTATTGCACCAAAACAATGGAAAATATTTGGAGTATTTGTAAATTCTATCTTATGAATACGTATGCTCCGGCTCACTTGAGATAAAATTGGGAATGGAGCTCATGAACTAAAATGAGTTTTACAAGTAATATGAAAGGATGCAACTAATGAGTATGAATGTTCACTAAAGCATTGGTACAGTATGTATGGGAGCCAAGGTCCTACTCTGGAACAAATGGTACAGGATTGAGCTAAAGATACATGTGTGGTATGTGTTGTAGATGGTAAGGGTATAAGCAACAAGACATAAAGTGTAGTATGTAGGGGAGTAGATGTGTAGACCTGCGAGTTAAAGATACGGTATGTATGGGAGCCAGGAGGTGGGGCTATGACCCCTTAACCACGATATGTATGTCGTCACACTGTAATTAAGGAAGCCAAGAAATGGCACCTAAAGACCTAAATATACAATACGAGCTAATGCTAAAAGGTAAGGTTAGGGTTAGGCATTGTACACATATACAGTAAGCAATGGGGCCTGAGGATTGGCTATGAGTTTAAGTAATCATCAGTAAGAGAGTCAACAAGGAGTATAGATACAAGACAATTATTTTAGAGGTAAGTGAGCCATGATGCAGGGTTGAAAATTGATAAAAAAGAAAGCTAATAAGCTTAGAGCTAAAGATACAGTATGTAAGGAAGCCAAGGGATTGGGCGATGAGCTGCTTTAAGGTAGCGGTTAAGGCATCGAGCAATAAATCTGCAAGAGAGCAAATAGAAAGTGCTATGAGCTGGAATGTATTAGGATCGAAGCATTTCACAGTCAGCAGACACTTTGTCAAGTGGACATTTTGTAGCGCGTCTGGTGAGTGACGGCGTTTCCTCGCGACTCGCCCCAACATACATCATTTGGAGGACGCCCGCTGTACTTTGGTTCAATTGGCGGCACTTGTGTAAATAATTAAAAGTCTCTTATTTCCCAGCTTCACCTTTCATTGTGTGATGTTCAGCTGCATGAAGCTGTGACATCGAATTAGCTTCTGGTGACAAATTAAAACGCTACACCACTAAATTGCTTTTGTGCTGCGTCACTCCCCTCTTATATCTATATATCTATATAGATGGATGGATATAGAGATCTGTATCTCGAGATAAAGATAGAGATAGAGATAGAGAGAGAGAGCGAGAGAGAGCGAGAGAGAGAGCGAGAGAGAGAGAGAGAGAGAAAGAGAGAGAGAGAGAGAGAGAGAGAGAGAGGGAGAGAGCGAGCGAGAGCGAGAGAGAGAAATAGAGATAGAGATAGAGATATGGCCCAGTTGGAAAAAGGCTAGTACTTTGTTCGTGATCTCGGTCAGCACACGTGTAGAAGCGTTTTTACTGTAATGTAATATTCTTCACAGCTCCTCCGAGGCTAAGTGCAAGGTGACAAGTGAAGAAATAAGACATCAATAAGTTTGAAAAATAATTTGAAAAAAAAAGCCTCTCAAGAGAACACTTGCGGAGATCAGTGGGAAGTTTGGGGGCATCTGGAAAAAAGAGCCACTCCACTCTCTTTAGATGATGCAACATTGACAGACATCATATATTTGCTTTTGAAGGAATAAAAGATGAATAATTAGGCTGATGGCGTGCAGAGTGCACTTGGGAAAAGCGTCGTCGACGCATAGAGAAATGTGACGAATGTGGCAGGCGTTCATCAAAGCTGAATTATTCACCCGCGTAAACGAAGGCTCATGAAAAATGGACACCTTTGATGCGGCGAAATGAAACATGACCGCCGTCTTTGACGGCGAGGGTTTCTACATTATTGAAGGTGCTTGAGGCGGCACGGTGGTCGACTGGTTAGCACGTCCGCCTCACAGTTCAGAGGTCGTGGGTTTGATCCCGGCTCCGGCCTCCCTGTGTGGAGTTTGCATGTTCTCCCCGTGCCTGCGTTTCCTACCACATTCCAAAAACATGCACGGTAAGTTGATTGGACTCTCTAAATTGCCCCTAGGTGTGATTGTGAGTGTGGATGTTTGTCTCTGTGTGCCCTGCGATTGGCTGGCAACCAATTCAGGGTGTCCCCCGCCTACTGCCCGAAGACAGCTGGGATAGGCTCCAGCACGCGCCGCGACCCCTGTAAGCGGTATCGATAATGGATAATAATTAATAATATTAATAATATAATATTAATACATTAATATTAATAATATAATATTAATATTAATAATAATGAATAATTTACAACTCAGTTTGAGAAACCTGATGCAGACCAACAGCAAGAATTTAAAATCAGTTTTTGAGACTCAAATAAAGCCACTATAAAGATTTTAGGACCGTTGTCATGTGGTCCAGGGCAAATGTTTCCATTCCGAGCTGTGAACTTGAATGCATCTCAGCCTTCACTCTCACTATTGAGAGTATCTCCACAGCGGCTCGTTGTTTGGGAGACAAACGCCGACTCCTTCACTTGTCTTGTCACTAAAGTGGGGCATCAGCCAGCTGAGCCGCTTTGAACGCGTCGACACGATTCCGCAAGACTCCTTGAGGGACGCCAAATTGTAGAGATGATCTCTCCGAGATGTCAGAACAAAGGCAGGAAGTTGACGAGCGTTGAAAGTTTACGCCGCTGACGCGCAACAGCGTTGGGATGAACGTGAGCTTGCTGGGAACGTCGTGTCCATTAAGAGCGCAGATGCAGGACTAAAGTTACGACAAAGCAGGAAACATTGCATTGTAGCTGTTGCAGAACTACAGTATTTCTAGTCGACATAACTTTAAAACAGGAGGGGGCAAAAAGAAGAGTGAAAAGTAGTATCCGATGAGTGTGTGTGCGGTGATAACTTTGAAGGTCAGCGCATGTTGTTGACATATTCATCAAACAGTTTTGTGTCGACCAAGAAGAGAAGTCATCTTGCACGTGCTGACCTTTATGTTAAAATCCTGTGACGGCAAAAAGAAATGACAGTGTTAGGGATGAGATTTTATCACAGTTTGTTGAGAAACCCTAAAACGTTGGCATTACCAGATCAATTTTCAATTATCATCACCGCAGTGCGCTATGTAGTGTAGCGTCTCTTAGAGTGACTATTGTTTTGGGGCTTTTCTGAAGCAAACTTAAAAAAAGGAAACCCAAGAAGTACACTAGAACTACGTTAAAGGGGAAGTCAAGTCAAGAATGTGCTTTGCAATAATACGTTCTGTGCGCCTCTGATGTGCAGAAAGTATTTCATACTGCTTCATCTCTCCGCAGTTTTGTCCAAGACTTCATTTTTCTATGTGGTCAATCCTGTGAAATAAGTACAGTGCAGCTTTTTGGAATCTGCTGCAGTGACTTTTTTAAAAAAAAATCTGCTATGAATCCCCTCCAATCAGCATCTGTGCAGGGACACTAAGGCATTCCGGAATGAGTGAGGAAAAGCATGTCAAGTCTGGCAGTCGCGGCCAACCTCACTGATCTTCCTATCTGCCTGCTACAGCCATGTCCTGTAGGGTCACCTTGTCGGGGTAATCTGCCATTTTTGTGCTCAACATTCTGGAGAGTTCTGTGTGTGCCGTATTTTTTTTTCTAGTACTGATTCATACCTGTAACAGGCCAAAGCTAAGCCTGCCGTTTGCCGACAATGGAGACGTTCCAATATTAGGTGTTACAGTGAACCCTTGAAAATTTGCAAGTAAATGTTTGGAAAGAATGTTTATCCAAATATACTACAAACTATGATTCCAAAACACTTAAGTTTCATTTCAAACTTCTTATTTAGAAAGGCTTTCTGGCGCAGTCCCAACCACACCTTGTTGCATGAACAGATGGAGCCTGCTCAGATGAGAGGCGAAATGTCTTCTAAGACAAGCAGAGCAGCCACTCCGGAATGACTCATGTCTGAAAAGTAAAATATACAATTGGTTTATTCCTAAGTGACCCCAAACTTAAGGACAATCATCGCAAAAATCTTACCTTTAGTAGGGCACTGTGTTACATTAAGCAACTCGCTGTTCACAGCTGATTATACACATCTTCCCAACCATTCTCAGAATCATCTTGAGAAGTTTACTCCCCACTCTCTCTGGCATGAAGGAGTTTTGCCTGCCTGTCCGGCCTCTATTAGAATCTTCAAATACGTTGCCAAGACGGCCGGCTATCATACGCTACAGGAAGAGTACAAAAATGTGGCAGTTTTACAGAAATATTTGTGAGTAGGCGGCGGTTCACTACACAGGTCGGCGTCATTTTTACTTAACCGCTTGGAGTGTTTTAGCATAATTGTGGACAAGACCTTATTTGTACCATTCTTGTGATTGATTGGCACGTGAACGTACCACTTCAGGCACTTTTGAAGGGCTCCAGATGGTCCGACTGCTTCAAAACGGATGGCACGCTGATGGCTAATTATCCTCGCTGGACTCTGAGGAACTCTTAAGAATAAACAACGCTGATGAGTTTTCTGATAGGAAGGAATTGTGGGCGATTGATTGACTCTCGGAGGTGCGAGCTGATTGTCAGCTGGCATGCATAACGACACGCGCCGGCTTGTTAATTACACTTCCAGGCGAGCGAGCAAAGCCCTCGGGACGGATACCATGTCGGGGAAAAAATGTCCTCCGCTTGAAGATGCGGTATCGAGCGCATGATTTGATCGACATTGGCGGACCAAGCGAGTTCCTCTTCCAAGGGTTTGGTCCCGATAGCAGGCGGTTGCGCTTCCCAGAAGGTGTCAAGTGCTGACTTGCTTTTTGTTTTTCTGTTTTCCCCCTGACGAATGAAAGTTACTCTAAAACTTGTGGGAGAGTTTGACAGTCACTCGCCGTCCCTACCTGTCATCCGCCTCAGACACTAATGAGTTTTTTTGTTGGAACTGAATCCAATTAACAACATACGTATTATTCATAACAAGTGTAAACACGTGCTGCTCAGAGCCGAGTTTTAAGGTGTGTATTGCACTTGTCTGACTTGTGGAGCTAGGGTCTTGAAATTGCTTTCTTCCATCGTTGCTGTTAAACTTTGGCCAAATAAGCTGTCATTACGAGGGCTTTTCCGCATACGAGACTTTTCAAATTTGGCAGGTGTGTTCATCCTGGTTAACGCTAACATTTGGGAGGGGTTGTAGGCAGGACCCTCAAAAAGTGGCTTGGTGGTGCCCCTTGGAATTGTTAAAAAAATAAATAAATAAAAAACAGACCCCAAAGTCAGTTTCACTTTGGAGCATAACATTTGGTACGTATGTCTATCATGAGGTGACCCACAAAATAGTCTCAAGAAGACACTGGAAGTTTCTTTTTCCAGCTATTTTGGGCTAATTTCAGGATCCTTCAAAGATAAATCTCGAGAGATGTTGTCTGGTTGCAGATAGGTGCGACAAAAGTGCAATTATTTTTAGTTTTCATCATTGCGCGTGGGTTGACTTTGACAGAAAATATTGATGACTCACCATAGAAGTTGCAACTCTTAACGCAGCTGATGAATGTTTAGAAAATTCAACCCCCAAAGCTGGTTTCACTTGGTAACATATATTTTGGTAGCTAGGTCAATCACAAGAAGACCACAAAAAAATCTCACAAAGCTGTGCAGAAAGTCTACCATTTTGGTCTGAAGTGGCCAATTTGGGGTCATTTGACCATTTCCAGGCATCCTTTAAAGACAAACTTCGAATGATTTTGCCTGATTGCTACCGAATTTTAACCACATAAACTAGACAGATGGGTGAAACAAAATCATGAATATTTAGAGTTTTCATCATTGCGTGTGGGTTGAATACGACAGCAAAGTTTGATGACTCACTATAAAACACAAAACCCGTGTAACCCAGCTCATGAATATTTTGAAAATTCAGCTTCACTAAGCAGCATGGAATTTGAAAGGCATTTCTTTAATGAGCAGAACCACAACCAAAAGTTTCAAGAAGACACTGAAAGCCTTCTATGTTGGTTTTGAAACATAGAAGGCTTTGGCCATGATCCATGTGGTCTTCAAATATGGACTTCTAGAGATTGCCTGCCTGCTTGCTACCAAATTTGTACCACGTATATACTAGACCGGGGGTCACAAACTCCGGTCTTCAAATACTCCTATCCAGTATGTTTTAAATGTCTTCCTTCTCCAACACACCCGAGTCAAATGATCAGTTCATCAGCAAGCCCTACAGAAGCATGATAATGATCCTGGTCATTAGAGTCAGGTGTGTTGGAGGAGGGAGACATCTAAAACATGCTTTTTAACTATTCCAAACGTATATTCTTTGCACTTGAACCCAACCTTAAGTTTTCCACCTAGTTCAGCTCAATTCGGCCATGTATTTTTCTGGTGTAATCCAGTGGTAAACATCTCTGGTGGAATTTAACAACAAAGTCAAAGACCTAAAATAAAGTGTTTATTTTGTCTCTCGGCGTGTGAGCACACAGCACTTCCTGGCTGAAAGCAATGAGCTGAGCTCAGTCCATTTGCTGGCATAGTAATGAGAAAAGTGCGAAAGTGGAAACGTCGGCAGCTTAGCTTAGCGCTGAATAAAGTGGCCAATTTAAGGCCGACTACATTCCGTCTTTGCATGGAGCCCCGCGGGCGCTTGTTGAGTTGGAGGAGAGCGCTTCTCATCAGTGAACAAAAGTGACAGCGTAATGACTTTGCTCATTTTCTATTTCTGCTTTTGGCAAACTCGTTATTAGGCATGAACCTGTGAATTTAGACAAGTCCGCCAGCAATCCTCCATCAGTCCTATTTGAGAGTATAAACAGCAATGAATTGTAGCGTAATAATGTTTATTTGCTTGACTACAGTCCAAAGAGTAAGGGAGGGAGCGATAGCAGAACATTGACGTTTTGGTGAAAATTACAAGTCTCAACTTTACCAATGGCCATTTGCAGTTGGCCTGTCAACACAGTGCATTCTAATCATAAATATAATGCACAAAATCCATGACATACACACCAATTAATTATATGGAAGTTAAAAGTATATGGAATACATATTGTCATATACATATGACAATATGTATTCTGTTTACTTTTAAAATTATAGAATTCCCACTTGTGTTCAAAGTGGACGGGCCATCACCACATTCAGTTCTAGCTATATATTACTTCTAAAATACTTACTTGAATAAAATATATTATCAACTTATTATAAATACACTGTAGCAATATATATTATTCATTATACATTGTGAATGCATTAGTATCAATTAAATAAACATACAATGTTCAAGCTAAAGTACACATTGTAATTATACAGCAAGTGACCTTACGTCGAAACGTAAAAAGAGAGAATACGACGCTGTACAGCAGTGGTGTGCAACACATTGGAGAATTTTGATAATTTACTGGACATTCCATAATATAAAAACGAATGTGGTTGGTCTTTGATCGTGAATAAAAAAATGACAGTGTCAAGGGCGGCTGGAAATTGCAAAAAACTGAATAGGTGTTTAATTTTCATGCACACGTTCCACTATTTATTATGAATACAGTCTGTGGTTATTGCTCAAGGATGATCCAAGGTAATGAAAATACGGATTAAAGGATTTCAAAGATGAGGAGGCGAGCATTTGAAATGAATCATGATTCTAACACTCTGCTTTGTAATTGTTCAAATAGTTTGACTTTTAAACTCTCCCATTACAAATTCTTCTATGATTCAAATCTATTTTGCTGATATGGCTCGTCTGAATGTTATCAAAACTTTACCAGTCCGCCGTCACTCGTGTTGGAGGTAAATGAGCGGGAGTTCCGGCCTCCAGTCGGGAGTGTTAATCGGTAATCGCTTCAATTTCACACATCTGCGCTCGCATCAGGAACTTCCTGGCTACATTGGTGGCATGCGGAGCCGCGCTCGCGGTGCGGATGTGCTGTTCAATCCAATTTTGCCAAGTCTGTCGCTGTCAGCGGGTCCAAATTGGATGCCAAAAGAGGCCAGGTGGATGAAGCTCTATAAAACTATGCACACACGGCTAACAGTTGGCTCATTGGTTTGGCTTTATTAGCGCCTACAAGCCAATGTTTGTTTGTAGAATCCTGGTTCCTGGCCAAAAATACCATCAAGTTTTAACACCACAAAAGTTGTACAAGACACAATTAGCACTGTTACAGCCGTGTTCACTTACCCGTGTCATGCTCTTGTTCTCTGTCAGTCTGCTCTGACATTCCTGGATGATTGCTGGTGGGCGGAGACTCCTGTGGCACACCTGTTAGACATGACAATCAGCAGAGTGCAGAAGGAGAGTGCCGGATTATTGTTACACATTGCTTGCTCCCATAGTCTTTCACATTTCCTTGCTAATAATTGCACTTTCTTCGTGTTATCCTGTTTTCTATGCATGTACTTTAACCGCCCCGCGCCCCAACACCCATTTGTTGGTAAAATTAAGGGAGTGCAGTATTTAATAAGTGTTTGTGGAAATTGAAGAAGGCGGCACGGTGGTCGAGGCGTCCGCCTCACAGTTCAGAGGTCGTGGGTTCGATCCCGGCTCCGGCCTCCCTGTGTGGAGTTTGCATGTTCTCCCCGTGCCTGCATGGGTTTTCTCCGGGTACTCCGGTTTCCCCCCACGGTCAGTTAATTGGACTCTCTAAATTGCCCCTAGGTGTGATTGTGAGTGCGGATGTTTGTCTTTGTGTGCCCTGCGATTGGCTGGCAACCAATTCAGAGTGTCCCCCGCCTACTTCCCGAAGACAGCCACCCTTGTGAGGATAAGCGGTATAGATAATGGATTGGTGGATGGAAATTGAAGAAGAAGAATACGTGGTCACGTCGCACAAGAAGTTAGAGCTGTACTTCTGCATGGTTCCACAGCAACCCTGTTCAAATCGGGTCATGGCACCAATTTGATGGCAATTCCTAGACAAGGATCTTAGGGAAGTGCCCTGCGGCCTTGTCGGGGGAAAATAGTCACAGTGGAATTCTTGTAATAAATATAATAAACATGTCGTTGAGTACTTAATACAACAAATAGGAAGTACAAAATCTTTGCTCGAGTAGAATCAGTGGAATCAGGAGCTATAGGGTAGTGCCAGTTATTAGTCGCCATGTTCAGACTTACCTACAAATTTGGGAATAGTTACTATCTCCTAAACGTCTATGACAGTAACCAACGCCACAATTTGACTTTAAACATTGCCTGTAAATAAAGATTTTATTGTGTTGCAACAGATTGGATCAGAAATCAAAGTTGTCACCGGACGGAATGCGGTAAAGCCGAATCACAATACAACCTGAGCCCAAGCTTTACCCGCCCACTGTGAGACGTAAATACGAATGTAATTAGGTTGGAAGAAGCGCTGGGAAAGGAAGACTGCGAGCAGAAGGCGACCCTGACCAATATTATCCGTCTTATTCGCCGTAATCGCATGCACGTTCTGTTCCTGTGAGGCAGCTCAGCCGCTTTCTTATTGGATTTAAAAATAGAACCAATGCTCCCTTGGGCCCGTTCTCCCACTTTGTGTGTGTGTGTGTGTGTGTGTGTTGGTTTCAATGAATCCAGCAAGCAGCCGACTGGATGAGCCCGTAGTTCGTATGGCGTTTATACGCCAAGTGTGAATGGGACACAATGAACTCTGTCTTTGCTACTTAACTAACATGCTAATACGCCCAAAAAATGTGATACGTGTATAAAAAATAAAGACTTTCCGCATTCTACTGTGATGCTAATTTTGTTATGTTGGAACATTGGCTGGCTTTCTTTGAAGTAGTGTTGACGATAAGCAAAGTATCTTTGAGGCTTAGTTTCGGCGTAATGCACTCCAAAGTCACATTAATAGATATCTTTTATTCACCGGTGGGATGTTTTCAATCCCGTTAACAGCAGAGGAGACGCCTTAAGTTATTTTCATGTAAATACAGCTAACGTGTACCTCATCGTTTCGCATGGGCGCACAATGGCGAGTGCTAATACTCCACCATAAATGGACTTTGATAACGGCTAAGTGCACAATACAAGCCAACACAAATGTGGACTTTACGGTACGCGCTATTACAGTCTTGGGTACATGTATTCATTTTTTAGTGTGTAATCTGATTAAAAAACAGCTAAACACATTTCCCTTAGAAACAACTGCAAGTTCAGTCTTTCTCCAGAAGATTTTGTGTGCTAGAGCTTTTCGTTGTGAGCCCAAGTGAACCCACGCCGTCATCAGACCAGATGTACTTTTTCAAAGTCTCCAAAGTCAGTCTTTGTTGTTAATTGGTGTTACATCGCCGTGGCTCATTGGAATGTGTTGACTGGTGTCAATCCAAAAGCAGAGTGCGACGACGACGATGCCTGACAACCCGTCTGATGCGACAATTCCGCCGCACACAAATTGAACGCTGTCAATACTTTTGTTCGCATCCAAACAATCGCTGGCTGCACATTTTTTGACGGTTCCGACAATGCCTTCATTTTCTCCTGGGGGACGACTTGTGCTAATTGTTGTGATTGACTCTCTGGAGCGAGGACATTTTTGATTTTACAGCCGCCTTATGCTAGCGGGATTAAGCGGGAGTGAACAATGAGGCTGGACAATGGCACTGAGCAGACGCTTGAACCTGCTCCAGTATAAACAGCATCAATGCCATCACTTACCGCTGCCAGTGTTCCCTGCCCCTCGGCTATTTCACACAGCGAGCCAGTCCTTTTCACTTGAATTCAATGATTGGGGGCCCCCTGGCACCTCCTTTCGCTTATTGTTACTGGACAACTCTCAGTTAGATGTGCTAACGATAAGAACGTCATGATCGTACGATTTTTTCAGGCCCGTGCTAAAAAATATTGTGATAAAAATGACCGACTTGTGACTAGTGTGACACATTTGAATCTGTGATTTCTGAAAACGGGGTAGCGATAAGTGAAGATGTAGACTGCTACGTTGGCATCGCGCGGTGTCAAGGGGCTGACGTTGAAGTTGATATGCTATCTTATCTCGGGAGCATTGAGAACTTTTGCGTTTTTGACACAGCGGCCCCTGCGAAATTGTTCATGGACAAAATCAAACTCAAAATGTCTGGCGGCTTTTATGGAAGGCGAGCTTTGATGAGCGATTCATCGCACTGGCTTCCCGCCAGACCTTCCATTATGTTTTTAGCGCACACCACAAAAAAGGGACGCTCTTACAACACCGCAGACATCGCTTATTCTCCATTACCCACAACCTCGGAGGGCTAATTGTTGATTCGTCAGTGTGGAGTGCGGAGGATTTATTTCTCAAGTGAGATATGGCTGAATGTCTTATTGCAGGGATTACCTGGAGAATGTAACATTGTGTTTATCTGATGGATGACACGGGCGGTACGAGGAGGTGTTAAGGAGGTTAATCGCTTGTTGAAAAAGGTTGCAAATCCATGTCTCAAGTTAAAAAAAAACTTTCACCTGACACCAAAGTTTGTTCAAATGTGTTTTATTTAAGAAAATGTGTTTATAACATGACAGAACTGCAGTATTTAGCCCTAAAGTCTTTCTCTCTCTTTTCCTTTACAAGTCTAGTACAAGTCTATTCACACGATCCATCTAACAGGAACATCCATTTTCTTCAGGCGGGCCTTTGTTACAAAAAGTGTCTCCCAAAAAATAAAAAATAGTATGACCGCGAGATAAATAGATAAATACACAAGCAAATAAATCAGCCAATAAATAAATAGAAGGATAAATAACATTCAAAACATCTTTGGCCTGACAGGTGCCACAGAAGTGACGTCGTCGGTCGTTTTGCTCGCGTCGAAAAACATCGGACGTGTGTGGCGTGAAATCTTCTATAGAGGCACTTTTAAGGATGTTCACGGAAATGACATCATCTCCACGGATACGCGTCAACAACATTCAAACTGAATGACTGATCTGATCACGTCACTTTATGCTCTCGCCGTAAATTTTTTTGTTTGTTTTGTTTTTTTCTTACAATTGTGGGAACGATCATGAAAACAACATAAAAGAAAGAAATGGAAAAATGACGGAAAGGTGTACAGCAGGCATTTTAGGACATCCTCGGGTGGCAGAGTCAGTTGTCAAGACAGGACATAAAAAAGTCTCAGGAACATAGATGTCAAGTTTATTAAATTACAGTGTCACCTATCTGGTGTCAGATAAGAGTCCTCATATGTCAGGAAAGAGGTTGTCATTTCTCTGGAATGACACTGCTGGGTTTTGGCAAACTGTCAAGTCCATGGAATTACACCAACGACCATCACACAAAACAGCCTCGCTAAGAAACGACACATGAGGCAACTCAAATAGCTGTCTCTATATAGTGGAATACTGCCCTGTGGCCTAGTTTCCAAAGGGAGGGGCGTGTGTTCTGCTTCAGTATGTCACAGAACTTGTTGGCATCTGTGGTTCCCTCAATTAATACGGTTCCTGTAATCCATGGCCATAGTTTGCTTTTCTTCAGCGAACTGTTTTAGCAAAGTGTCACTTCTTTGCTTTTGTTTCATGAATAGATAAAGTATTGACCAACGTGTGAGGGGTATACTCACTTATCGCTGGCTTCTGGCCAAAACCTCAAACGTCGCATTTTGGGGGATTTTATTTTTTCAAAAATCTATACTTTTGGTGGGTGTTATTTTTTACTCATTATTGACCAATCTAAAGTGTTGAAAAATGGCTTGCTCTCTTTCACAATGCAATGCTAATGGTTGAACAAACTTGCCATTTTCGGGGTCTCCTAAAAAGTGACTATTTTGGAAGTATAAGACTTCGAAGAAATCGAATGGCGCATTTCCATAAACACGACAACCTTTTTCCATTACACCGCATGACTTCTATGCTGACGTTCAGTATCGGCAGCTAGAATCCAATAAACTGGCCCGATATCGGCCTGAGACTTTTCACATTCTATCTGACACCTGACCTCCGACACATAAGGATGTCCTCAAACGTCCGCCATGCCAAAGGCGGCATCACGAACAAAACAAGGTTACACGGTTGCTTGTGGAGTCGGCGTGTAGCCTCAATGCTCCGTGTTCGTTGAGTCCGAGCGGGCTTCCGACTGCTCCCCAAATATTCCCGCCAGTGTCTTAAAGCGGGGCCCCCACTCGCTGAGGTAATCGTAGTCCTCCTCGGCATCCGTGGCCAGTGATTCGATGGAGCTGAGCGACTCGGCCACCGAGCCATTTCCCTCATAGGCGTAAGTGGCGAGCGAGTCATACGGCGGCGCCGAGTTGTCGCTGTCGTGCTCCTTCAGCCGTTGGTTGATGAACGCCCGGATGTCGGCGCTGTCCTTCGAGGCGGGGGCCCTGGGACCCCGTTTGACCTCCGGCTTGACGTCCCGGCGGAAGAGGTTGTCTTTGACCACTTTGGGGTTGCGTAGCGTTCCCATGTCAAAGGCATGCGTGTCCTCCTCGCCGCCGCCTTCGTCGTCATAGTGGATCACGTTGTCCCGGATGTCCTCCTTGGACGACATCAGCGTCTCCTTCTTCTTCTGCCGCTTCAAGCCCACGTAGAGGACCACGATGACTGGGCAGGGGGGACCAACACAGATCAGAATGTTAACATGAATTTGAGGTATTGTACCTGCGCGTGTGGCTGGATTGTGCGAAAGGGGCCAACATGGACCAGGGGCGGAGCCAGAATGGGTGGGCCTGGAAAAATCAGGGTGGGCCTGAATATTTCCCCCAAATAAAATGACAAACTGAATAATATGAAGTTCAGATCCTCCTTTGACAACCACAATTATGCCATTCTTAATATTCAATTCAATAAAATAAAAAAAACACAACGAAACACAAATTCAAAAATAATTTCAGAATAATTTACAAAAAATTTAAAAGTATTTTTTTTTTTTCATGAATCTCAGTGGGTGGGCAATCTGTCAATCCATAGCTCCGCCCCTGACATGGACATGGGCGAAGCACCTTGCTAATTTGCTGGCTTCAGAGGGAGGGGGGATGTGAATTTACCCTAGTACTTGAAAGGGCCCTTAAGTCCAATGTAAGACTGTTTAAGGACATGTTCTTGGGTAAATATGACTATTCGCATTAGGTGATATGGGCTTTATTTTTAGGCAATTTTAACAGTTTTTAATTACCACCCCTCTGCGACCCAATTCCCTGTGAGGGTAGCATGGCAAACATTTAAATTTACTTTTTTTTAATTCTTGAGGAGAAGAAAGACCTTCATTTGGTAAAATCACAATTTTAGACTTAACATGTTGGCACATTCACACGTGAAGCAGCCCCACAGTGTCGCTAGCATGCATGGATTCCCTTGAAACAAGTTTGTTGACTTTTGCAGAAAAGCTAAAACAGGAGTAAAAAAGAAAAAAAAAAAGAAAAAAGGCTCCCGGTGATGTTGCTATACACAAATCTGACATTCTCGTTGACTTTCATGCACATTCAGCCTCTCTTGAACCTGCACGTGCGCACGTTTAACCCACACGTCTAAGCTTACTAGGAATTGCACTTCTCTGGCCGCCCCAAGCAGTGCAAAAACAAATATATGAATGACAATGTGCACTGCGGGTTACTGCCCGGAATTCATTTAGAGGTTAAACATGAAAGCCTTCCGAGGTTGCGTAAGGTTGTGCGTGTTGAGTTCACTGTATTGTACTGCAACTGTTACTCATGTACTGGTAAAAACGTATGTATAGACAGACATGATAAAACTGCAGATGCAAGCCCAATAAAATAAATAAATGGAGAAAATAAAGCTCTAAGTAGGTCTCTTCCTAGCTCACTTCCTTTGCCTCTCCCCCCCTCCATTTCTTCGCTAGGTGTAGTGTGTCAGCATCCCCTAGTGGCCCCTCTGCAGAACACAACAACAATCCATCACTTATTTATGAGCCAACCCGGCTCGGGCTTTATCGGCGGCTTCACAATGCAAATGAGTGTCGGCTGATCTGCTTAATATAGCTCATCACTCGGCCTTGCCGCTCATCCCCTTTAATCCTGCTCCGGAATCCAGTGTGGACCTGTTCTCCGTGAGAACGGAAGCCACACGTTGATGAAGTATGATTCAACATATGATTCAAAACAAGGAGGAGAAGTTCATGTATGACCGCTTACTTGTTTCTGTATTGATTTCTATGCATTAGTTCATGATGAGCATGTGTGGTAGCAGGTAATTGAGTTTTTAATGGTGAGTCATCAAGTTTTGCCCACAAACACTGAACACAAACTTTGAAGTCTAGGGGTTTAGTGTAACTCATCTGATTTGTATTTGTAGTTCGAATTTGGTTGTACAAGTTGCCATAGTTACCTTGAAAAAGTAACTGATTAATCATTTTAAAAGTAACTTCATCTGATAACTAGTTATGACAACCCCGCTCAGCTTAAAAATGCCAACCGGTTTTGCCAATATTTTATTGGAAGAGGATTTTTAACAGTCATGTTGGAGGGTAACATTTTTAAAAAGAAAAAAAAAAAACTTAATTGTGTAAATATATTAAGAAAAAGAGTCTTTATGGATTTCACTGAACATAAATACATTTCTTATATACATACATAATGTAAAATAAAAGCAGTCTGTTTTGAACTGACATATTTGACACTTAATACTGGAATGGTGAATTTTAACATTTATAATGTACATTTTGTACAAATATAACAACACAATTCAGGGACCTCTGCTTCACACCTGCTGGGACTTTGTAAGCTTGAAGGTAACAACTGTAGGCGATGCCAAACGTGTCTTCAAATTCAAAGTTTTTTTTTTTTTTAAGCTAGATAATACTTTGTCGACAGTACGGAGTGTACAACCAACCTTAATATTTTCATCTTAAGATGACCCCAAAATGGTTAGTTCAAACCGAAATGGCTGACTGGGACAGCGTTTCGAGACATTTTTTGATGATGTCACTGTGATAGACATGTCGACATAATTTCATGTTGCTACGTCAAACAGACTTTCGGCGCTGAATTCTTCTTTTTAAAAAAATCTGAGGGTGCACTAACTACCAAGCCATGATGCACAGTGGCCATCGTGGAGGAAAGTAAATAAAGTCAAGTTTCAAGGCCTGCCCTTGAATCACACTAACACATCAACTTCTATAAAGCAATGATCATCCAACGTTCATGCTTCACAAAACAACACCATAAAGTTTGCCATTATCGCGCCCTCCCTTCTATGTAAATGAGTTGGGACATTAACAGCTCGGGATTAAGGCCTACTGCCATGACCTTGCGGGGAAGGCATACAAGGAAATTTGGTTCCGGGTCATAGAATCCGGCCCCCTTCCTCCTTCCACTAGTCATGATTGTCTCATAAATGAGCATATTCATACTTTGCGTCCTCTAATCATCCCAACACGCTTGAAAATGACCAGACATGCATCTAGCGGCGTAAACAGCTAAATCATGTGGACTGCCTCCTCTGGGGGCTTGTTGTGGGTGGTGCCACCCCGGTTGCCATGGCAACTGGCCGTCTTAGAAAAGGATTAGACCACACATGGACGCACCTCGCTATCTATTGGAAGATAGCATCTGTTGAGATGTTCTCGTCTGACATCAAACACCAACATATATCAAAGAAGATTGATTGACATCATTGCCAACTTGTTTGGGGGAAAACTGGTGCGCAAGGTTGTGTGTAGTGGCAGTTGCATGCATTTTCTTTTTTTTTTTTATTAAAGCGACAATCCATGAGTAACTATTGCCCTCCAATCATGTTTATACTTGTCCATTCGTGCCACAAGATGGCAGCAAAGCAGTATTTTGGCCAAAATGAAGCTGCTCAAGATAATTGATTTTCATCAAGATGCCATGAGTTTGTGGCAAGCCCTACTATTGCATAAATGAACCTCCTCAACTCATTTCAATGTAGTTCCTTGGCACCAGTATGCCACAAGGTGGCAGTGAAGTTACACTTTTCTTTTTCCTTATGGTGGTAAAAACAGAAGAGGGATTCTAAAAAACAGAATCTGTGAATATGGGCGGGTTCACTTTATCCGTGTAATAGCTGTTTAGCACGTTAGCTAGTTGTGAGACGCCATAGTCGCTGATGCACAACTTTGAAATTTCACATACAGAAGAAAGTCCGACGGCGTACTGACCCAGCAGGATGACGATGCACAGGAGGATGGCGATGAGCGCGCCCGTGCTCAGGCCAACGGGCAGGAAAATGGCCTCGGCGCTGCACGTCAACAGCGAGCCGTCCGCCGCGCAGCCGCACACTCGGATGGTCAGCGTTCCCGTGCTGCTCTTGGACGGGTAACCGTTGTCCTCGATCACCACGGGCAGGTGATAGATCTCCTGCGAGCGTCGTCGGAAGCCTCCACGCTTGGTCACGATGCCGGCCGTGTTGTCTAGACGGGAGGAGAAGGTTGGAGCGGGCGCTACATTATTGAGTGCTGCTGAAATATGGATGCGGCACGTCCTCTGTGCAGTCAGAAAAACTTCAACAAAATCTCCTTTAAATGTAAATAGGGGCTGGATTTTGACAAAGGTTAAGATTTTGTGAAAGGAGTTTCATGTGAGTCACAGTTTGAGCTCAGTCCAGAAATAAAACAACGGAAGAGAGATGACAGACAAGGAAGAAAATTAACAAGCAGCGACAACGTGTGAAGGCGATGGTGGTCGACGGTGACGCGTAGCACCAAAGAAAACGTGTCAGATGGGAGCGGCCGGGAGTCGGCTCGGGCCGGACCACCTGACCCGCTGTCACGGCCGCTTTGTTCCTGGCAACAAGGCCGCCACTTCCTCTTGACAGGAGGTTGGGCGTTTTAGCGCACCTTGCAGCAGTCTCTCTTTCTCGCTCTGTGTACCTCACAATGAACCTGCTGGTGGCGCCACTGATGTTTACTTCCTGTCCCTGCCCATCACGTCTCCAATGGCACAATGTGCTCACACGGTCGCCCAAAGGGAGCACGGAGGTTCCAAAAGGGAAAAGTGAGCCGACCGTTCGGATGTGGGCTCGTCATGGGCAGCCGACGCATCGGCTTCCCTCCGGCAGACCTCATCCTGACATGTCCCACTTTTCCACTTCAAAGACCTCGGCCATTCAAGCCCTCCACACAGCCGACCGCGCACCTTTTAGATATTTTTAGCGCTGAGCGGTTTGACATCATTGCGGGGGCGATAGCGGTCACTATCGCTACAAAAAAAACTAAACAAAAAAAAAGCGGAGATCTTTGTAAGAAAAAGATTGAGGAGTGGAATTCAAAGGCATTCTGCAGAAAGATGTCAAGGAAAGACCTGGCTTTAGCTGGCAAAAAATAGTCAAAAATCCAAATTTAACCAAGGGAGAAAATTGCGAGGATCAGAGCTAAACATCTTCTCACTCAAGTGTCTGAAAAGTTGGATATCAATTAATTATGGTGGGGGAAAATTTAGCTAATCGACATGTGAGAATCATATGAAACCAAGATTCCAAAGTTGTTACTGCGCCATACTCATCAGAGAAGGGAACCTCACTTCATTCACACTGTTGTAGCTATATTATGTAACCAGAGTTACACTAGTTCTGGATTTTTCATTATTGTTTTCCTTTTTCCTTTTTGTGGTTTAATTTCAATTTTAGTTTTAAATAGTTTTGAGAGCAAGTTTGTTTTAGTTTTATTTATTTATTTTTATTTTTATCTTTTTATGGAGTATTTGCCGAGTTCCGGATAAAACAAAGGTCACTAAGTATTTTATAATAAGTTAATAACTGTTTGAGACTTTATTTTTCTGTACCAACGTACATCAAAACCAAAATAAATACATTTAAAATGTACTTGAAAACATGACGCTGATGAAAACAAAGGGCATTTTGGCTATACTTGTAGTTTGATGTTTAAATATAAGATGTCGTTTCAATTAGCTTAGTTAATGCATTTCGCCCTCTACAGGTCGTTTCCAAGCATTAGTCAGTTCAGGAAACGCAAATCAAGGCTCACGAGGTTACTGAAGACATGCTAAATTCAACAGCCGCGGGAACCTCATTCCTCCTTCTCAATATCATAGCTTTATAATATATAAAATTCACATAAATTTGAATTGAAAGATGGTGCCTACTACGTGTTTCCAAGCATCAGTCAGTCCGGCAGACGGAAAAAAATAAAATAAAAAAAATCAGTTTAGCAGCCTGGGGAACCTCACTCCATGCATTTTACAGTGTATTCTTACTACATATATTCTTGCCGTATTTACTATCCGTTGCTTTTAATGCAGTATGTACATCGACGGCCATCAAAATAAAGGACTCACTTCCAAAGTCTCTGATGGTGAAGTTCTTGTTCCTTAGTTCGTCTTTTGTTGCTTTGAAGGAGAACTGCTGTCCAGCATTGGGCAGGTCTTGATCCTTTGCGCTGAACAGCTGAATCACCTTTTTCATATGACAACAAAAAACACATTCAAAGGTGACGCTGTGCCACACGGGCAAACTGAGCTGTTACAGCGTCGCGCTAGCTCAAGGAGAAGCAGCCCAAATTTGCAAGCCGCCATCCATCACTCGTCGGAGTGCTGCGGCACGACTGCGAATTGGACCATGTGTATCGTAAAATAATGTTTGCTCGGTGAGGTTGTGTCATAATAAACTCTTAGACACAATCGCTGATTCAGCCGCCTCCCTTTGAGCCAATAAAATATTGGAAACAGCTCTCAGTATGATACAGTACACTCAGGGTGACTCAATCAGAGTTTGAAGGAAATTGAGTGGAGTTTGCTCGACTTTTGTGGTTTATGCTATTTTCTCTTGTTGCAATTTCACATTTCCCATCTGTCAAGTAGAGGGGGCGCTTGTTTCAAGACAGTTCCGTTTCGTTGGCGGCGTATGGCCAAATTTGTACTCGTGTCGGAATGGTCTGGAGCCTCTCACTAACATACGTAAACACAAAAGTTAGTCTTGACTGCGGTATTTGTTGGTATGTAAAATGTTCCAGGCCATACATAGAAAACAATCAAGTGAAAAACACTTAGGATGGTGGTAACACAACACCTGCTTGACCTGAGCAAACCAGTTCATTGTATGCATGGGTTCTTGAGACTTTTTTGTGGGTCTACTCATGACAGATATGACAACTGTGTTTCATTTTGTCAAATAAAATAGGCTTATTTTTTGATGCTTGAACAAAAACGGAGGCTTTCGGAGTTGCAGGGATTCCTCTCCTACACAGCGAAAGGCAGGTCGCACCAGCGCAACCTCTAATTTATTTTTAGGTGTACTGTTGAGAAATTAGGGGGCTGAGTGTTTCAATTGGGCTCAGTGTAGAGCCCAGTCAATTTTTATTTTGTGAGCTTTGGACAATGTCAACACCCTCAAAATGTTCATTTGTAATAGACCAAATCTAAGAATAAAGACAAAGAATGATGCGTTGATGATGACTGCGTTGTGATCCCATTTGATGAAATGAAGTCGATACATCTTTGCACTTCAATCGAACATGTGACACGATTGTCCCCGCCGAATTGCGTGCCGTCTATAATATCCTCGTAGCTACGACTGTCAACATCCAATCAATCAACTCTCGATTTGAAAGCCGCGCCACAACTTCTTTTGCACGTCGACGATAATACCACCAAAAAAAAAGTCTCCCGGCCGCGAAGCGCGTCGCGTCCCTCGATAACCGCGGCGAACCTCCTCGATGCGGCAATGTGATCGAGTGCCAAACGACGGCCGCCGCATGGAGATGCTAGCTAATGAGCTCATTTGCAGGCGCGGCTGCTTGACAGTCCTTATTTACAAGCGCGCTCAGATGGGCTGTGTCTTAAATACATCACGCGAAAAGTACTGCGGGATGCGCACACGGCATGACTTTCACTTTAAGTGAAATATTCCATCCTTGTCGGATTAATAACTTCACTCTGGCGACCTTCGTCAAGGAGCAGTGTGGACAACCGTCATGGGACAGAAGAACCAGGAGACATTGAATGTGATTAATTCACATTCTAGATACATAACATCTAATAATATGACAAAAGCATAACATTTTAAATGCAATTAATCACCAACAAAAGATGCTTTATTTATGTGTACATTTTGTGAGGATTTGAAATCTGATTGGTTATAGAAACAGTCCCATTGCTAATAGAATTGATTGGACAAAAAAAAAAATCCACATCCACACCCATACTGGAAGAACTTTGAAAATGAATTGAAATGAAGACAATAGACTGTTGGGAATAAATTCATAGAATTTCATGGAACAAATATTAAATACAGGTTATACATGTAAATATGTTGACTTAATCCATCTGCTCATCCATTCTCATCACTTCTAAACAGTTGCGCTCAATGCCCTGTGGGGAAATTGGAGTTTACGACGTACCTGCCCCACTTTGGCGTTTTCACACACAAAGCTCTCGTAGGGACTGGCCAGTTCAGGCGGGAACTCGTTGATGTCCAACACGTGGACGGAGACAGCCACCCGGCTGGTCAGAACCGGACTGTCTGGATGGGAAAGACACAAGGTGTTCAGGAATTGGATGTGAGAGGAGGATGTGAATGCAACAAAGAGGGTGGCAGTGACATCGTGTGGACAGCGTAGGAAATGCAGCCTGGGTGCAGAAGGATGCTGGCTGGTAGTTAGGGACAGGAAGGACATCACCAGCACCCACGTGAAAGATTTTTGCGACATTGTCTTTTGATGAATTCTATTGCTTCATGAAATATTTTTCCTCGCATTCTTATAAGCCAAAATACTCACTGCACATATTAAACCTTACATACCCGTTCAGGACCAATCTGACAGGTAAAAACGTTTATTCAAACGGGCGTCGGACCATCACTGAGGGATGCGATGAGTGACGATGACTCTGACGGACAAAAATCCACTTCCGTCAGTGCTTAGTCCGTCATTTTTAAAAGGTGTCCCATCATTCGTCAATCATCAGCCGCCGGTCCGTCAGTCTGATGGAATGCCCACCTCTGTTAGTTTCTCAATTCACTGCCAAAGTGTTCCGAATACTTGTCACTCTGTGTCTCACAACCTTTTCTGCCTGGCCCGCTAAAATTTTAAGTTCATGGCTACTGTACTCATAAAACAGAACAAAACAAACAAAAAAACAAGTCAGTCTCGAGCCCTGGTATGACATTTAAGTGACGGAGGTTATTGCAGACAGACAGGTGCCATCAAATATTTTCACCCCCACTGAAGTGATATAAAGCATCTAACAGGAAAACTATGAATACATCTTGAAATACATCTGGTTCCGAATTTGTTGGAGACGATTATTGTGAGATCTTCTTGGTGGCAAACACACGACGTACATGTGACTCGGCAGGTTAATGGAAGCAGGAGAGCCCCCGGGAGACGTCGACAGTGTTCCATCAGTGCGGAAGGGGAAATGTTCTTTTTCTACCAAGAAAGGTAAACTTTACGGATTTGATGTGGGAATAGGCTTTTCTCCGCTTAACTTAGGTTGAGAACTGGGAGGCGGCAGGATTGGGAGTTGGGGATCTCGCAGAGTCGTCACCCGGGGATTTGAGATGCAAGACCTGGGCTCAGTTAGTAACCCGCCTCTGACCTTGATGTCAAAAGCAATCTTGCCGTGCCAGGAGCCACTCGGGATTTGCGCAGAAATTGCCAAGGTCCCAGATTCATTGAAGATCTTCAAATATTCTTTCACCTCTCAAACTGCTTTTTTTTTTTTTTTAATGGTTTTATGACTACAATGCTAGCTTTAATCCTGCCTGGACCATTCAGACCAGCAGGTGGCAGCAGTGTTCCACAATTCCTTGCTGTCCCCCCCGAACCTCATAACACATGCTCGACTTGTTTTTATGAATCGGAATTCCTCAGAGGCCAGTGAAGCGTTTCTACTGCTTATCACTTGGCTTTAAATTAAACTCGCTTTAATGCGACGCTTCTCAAAACCTTTTCTGGTGCATGTTATTCAACAGAAGGAGGAAAAACTAAAAGAAAATATTAACTTGGGTCACAGCAAATGCAATACATGTCAGAATGTGAACAGAACATATTTGGAGGGTAGTGTACAGTATACTAGTGGTTAGAACTACCGCCTCGTGGTTCTCAAAATTATGAATCGTTTGAATCTCGGTGCCTGACTTTCTAAGTGGAGTTAACATGTTCTTTCCACGCCGCGCTAATGACTACAAGCTATATAGTAAATGGATGGAGTCCAGGGCTTAACATTTATTTGACCTCTTGTATTAATTCAGTGCAGACACTTTCAACTCCACTGAGCTCTCCGTTTTTTTGTGTTGAACCGGTATGAAGAATTTCAATCGCAATTTGAGTCGTCTTACTGGGCTTATTTGATATCTCTTATCTTATTTTACATGTTACCTTATTTACATGACACATCAAAGCCTTTGGGCTTCCAGACCAAGCCGCAATAGGTGAAAATCCTTTTTTTTTTCTTCATAATTTTCCCCGGCGTTTTAGACACATTGGAAACATATTTGAACACAGCACACAAATAGCAAGCATAGAATCTGTAAAAAATACTCTGTGTTAAACATAAGCCTTCAAGAGCGTTTTGATATACAGCAGAAAAGCGCCTTGGCAACCGTGGCTCTCCTTTCCCACTTGCAAGGGCATTACAATGGGTGAGTATAGCGTTATATCACCTAGTAACTATTACCAATTTTTTGGAACCTCCGTCTTGTTATTATTCATCGATTTTGTGGCAACTTTCATGATACGTTCATAAGGCGAAACTCTGTGATGTAGTGTGGCCACGGCAGGCGAACCAGCATATAGTGAGGGAGCGTTGCTTTTGGTGTATTTTGTTTCAGTGCCGTGCCGCGGACGTGTTTCGAATATTTTTGGAGCTCGGGAAATTGACATCATTTGACAACAACACAGTCAAGCTGACAGCTGTAAAAGCCGGTTGCAATAAAAGACGGCATTAAAGACAGAATCGCAAGTCCAACGATAGGGAGCAGCTCCAAGGAATTTTCTCATTGCCTCCGAGCAAGACTTTTCTTGTTAGCGCCGCGCTTATTCGCTGCCCTGGTCAGGCTGCCAGCACGGGAGCAGCCAGGAGGGCGCGTGTTCCCGTAACCCCGGCTCCCTCTCCAGGGCGCCTTCTACCGCCGCGTCTCTAGAGAGCTGCAGATGGCGCTCTCATTTTGCTGCATGACTGCGGCAGAAGGCACAGCAAATCTCAAGGGAGCCAGAGCGGCTGTCGTCGTTTTCTCTGCTTTGACGTCGGTGGCGGTGAGAGAAGCAAAAAGGCAACATGATGGAAGGCTCTATTACTGAGCAATCGGAGATGCTTCCTGATTACTTCACGCCGTGATTTCTTTACATCTAATCTTTAGTGAAGGACCTCTGTTTGCAAAAACAGCCTCCTGCTGTGTGGAAACGTCGGCCTAGCCAGGAATTCTCAGCCTTATAATTGCATATACGTGACACAACAAGCACGCCTTTTGTCTACATGAAGCGCCTCAACTCACTTCAACATAGTTCCTTGGCATCGAAATGCCACAAGACGGTGGCAAAGCAAATACTTTTATTGGTATGGGATGAGTACAAAAACAGCAATTTTTTTCAGCAAATAATGGAGGGCAGGGTCAGATTTTTTATTTATTTTTTATTTTTTTTACAGAAAATATAGTAGTGAAGGGCTGAGCGACAATTCTTTTCAACCAAAGAAATTCGTGTACTCACTTGGGTCATGTATCGACCAAGTGGTCGGGTTGGGTTAAATTCAGAACGGTCGGAATCTGCTAAACACGGGTCAGGATAGACATATTTGCGATGACTGAAAAACGTGCTTTTTTGTTTTGTTTTGGTGCTCTTGCTGAAACACACTGAGTTGCCACCAAAACCCTGCTTAAATACGAAAGTAGTATAGTATAGTGTGTTTCAAGGAAGAATGTTGAAGTGATGCCTCTCAGCTAAGAGCCAAGCTTTACGCAATGTGTAGGGGAGGAGCAAAGTTTAGCCTGGGTTGTTAGTGGAAACTCAGGAAAGTCTTCGCTGCATGTATAAAATGAGTTTGAAATGATCTTAAACGGTTTTGGTATCAGAGTTTGTGGTGTATCTACACTTTCAACTATTAACATGGGCAATTATAAACATTTTTGTGTTTTTTCACTATTAGGGGCAAAGCTCTGAACACAAGTGGACCAAAATATACTAAAGTGTACCACTATGCCTGGCGCCCCACTGAAAGGCTCCTCCATTTAGGAACCCTTTACAATGGAAATACAATGACGTTTGTACTTCAAGTACTGAACCAGCTAAAAAAAAATAAAAGTAAAAAAAACACCAATTCCCGAAGTCAAGTCCCACACATGCCAATGTGTTTTGCCGTGTCACAACACAGCTGTCTGGCTTGCTCATCTCCTCGCAGGAAAGCATTATTTGGGCCAGGGTTGACTTCAAACAAGTGACAACGCCACACTCGGGATGACAGGACGGGGCGGCCAAAAACAAGCATAGCCCCGTGCTCAACCTCCTGCCAAGTCTCATTCAAGGTCAAGCGCACATTTCTCCTCTCAAGTCAGACGAGACGCGTCTATCGCTGTCTGGACGGGCAAGTGCGTGGCCATTATTTTCCATCCTGCTCTTGAGGAAACATTGCAGGCCGCCGTGTGGAAGCGAGATAAGAAGCGCCGGCTGGCAAATTGCAGGTGGGCGACAAAACGATGCGGAAAGGAATGTATATGGCGCTTTACCTGCTATCGTGCAGATTTGTTGTGGAATGGATCACCTTGTAGGGTATTTTGCAAAAATTGCAGCAAAATTGCTGAAAATTGCGGTTTGGAAACATTGTCACGTTTCAAGAGGTGCCAGGGTACATCCGGGTGGCCGAAATAACTGAAAACTACAAAATCGAGTTGCACAGTCAGATAAATCTCAGTAAGTGTTGTTCCCCCCAATTAAACTTTTCAAAAGGCAATATTTTGCCTGGGTTGTCTTTGATTAATTCACGAAGGCTAGCCTGCTAGCTAATATCGGGGTGGCATGGCTCAGTGGTAGAGTGGTGGTTTCCCAACCCAGAGGTTGTGGGTTCGATCCCCGGCCATGGTGACCATGTCGAAGTATCCTTGAGCAAGATACTGAACCCCCAGTTGCTCCTGATGCTGCGTCATCAGTAGGTAGATGAGGTACAGTCTAAAGCGCTTTGAGTACCCAAGGTAGAAAAGCGCTACATAAGTGACAGCCCATATCAGCTCTACAACACGCTATCTGTCCTAACTTTTTTTGCTTCAAGGGTCACATACAGAAAAATGGAAGGATGCAAGGCCCAAACACGCTCAAACCAAACCAATGTATTCTAGTTATTTTTTAACACCTGTTAAAGGTGATAAATCTTTAAATGTTTTAGATTCTTTATGATTTTGGGTTGGCCCACTAGAAAACGAGGCACATCTGGATAAGACAAGTGTCTGGAGTGAGCCGATTGGGTAACACAAGGAACGGGGCTGACAAAAACCAAATGAGCAGACAAGTCACGGACATGGGACCAAAGGAAAAAACAAGACATTTGATTTATTGGACATTTTCTGCCGGAAGATACAAAGAGTCACTCACAATTGATCATTTCAATAACATGCTCAAGAACGATTTTGTTTTTCAGTGCAAATATGTTTCTCTTTCTAGCACTGAAAAATAACTCACTGATCTTGAATGAAATGGGGCTAATATGTAGCCGTTAGCTCAGAGTCGCTCTCGCCACACAATTGGACAACGGTAAAGCCCCCCTCCCCACCCCGCGGTGTGCACGTATCCCAAGCACGACCGGCATGTCGCTGCCGTGACCTTGATAGGAAGTGGGCGATATCCGTTTCCAAGGTGACGGAGATGACGGGAGCAGCGAGTTTCACAGTCAGCCCTAATGAATATACAGCGTGGGTAATTTTGATTGAGCACCGGCCTGCCTCGGGGATAATGACTTTGATGCTTCTTAGCAGGAGTGATGACTTGATGACGATGGATTTGCTTATTTATCCGGAAATTTGCCGCACTTCCTTCCATTGAGAAGGGGGGGGGGGATAATTAGCTTGATGGTGTGTCTTAAAGCTGCAGCTTTGCCCGCCATTAATCTGCCGTAAAAGTCGCCGAGGCTCACGTTTTTACTGCGGGCGAGGTCATCAGAAAACCGCTGTTAAAAAATGAAAACAGTGAAGTTGAGCGAGCCCCGGGAGACGCCAAGGTGCTTTATCACGGCCCATAAAGCGTTTCGTACAAAACGCGATTGAATATTGACAGTAGTAAAAGTGTTCAATGGCCACAATCTTGCTGCTGGGGGTAAAAGTACTACCTTGCGTTTTCCAATCTTTTACTGTTGTCGTTAAAGCTCCTTGGTTAACATTAGTCCATGCCGCTGCCATCCGTCACACACAACGTGGCTAACGCTTTAGCTAGTTAATAGCCGGCCTGCTGTACGTCCTCATTTGCTAACATCCGTGTCACTCAAACGTCCGGGCCCGTCTTTTAAAGGGACACACGCATTCAACGTTACAGATCCTACTGTGGAGAATGTGAGGATGGTGAGCCCAAGTGGGCAAACGTTTGGCTGCTGCTTTGCTTCTTTCGTTTTATTGACTCTACTTCCCGCTACTCACTCAGCTTGGTGGCCACGATGGAGATGTTGTGCCAGGCCACGCTCTCCCTGTCCAGCATCTCGTTGGTGGAGATGGTTCCCTCCGCTGGGTCGATGTCGAAGTAGCTGTCCAGGTCACTCCTCCAGTCGATGGAGTACCTGGAAAACAAAACCAAGGAGGTTTTTCCCCCCTCCCTCTGTAGGTTCAGGCAATAATCATGTTGTCAAAGTGTTCATTACTCATTGGGAATGCTTATTTCCAGCCAATGTGCTGAGGACAGCGTATAAATTCCAATCTGGTAATGGGCAACGTGCACTTAGGGCCATGCTGAGCAAACCATTTGGTCTGTGAACAGAAATGAATGACTTTTTTTTTTTTTTTTTTTTTCGGAGGCCATCAATATCTTAGCCAATCAGCGACAAAGTCAGAAAATATCTTTAGCACGGAAGCGCCGCGCAACTTCAATGCAGCCAGCTGCTAAAAGCTCCTTCTTTATGATGAATGATGGCCTTGTCAGTCAGCAGTAAACAGCAGTTGTCTTTCTCACAAGTGCAACCCGAAATCACAGCTGGTCATATTAAGTGTGTGTAATAAATCCCAAATATTGCAAAATGGATTTACACTAACATTGTGGAGCTTGATTTGATGCCGTTTTTCATTTCATTTTTACAGATGAATACCGAAAGAAAATATGGAAATAGAAACAGTCAGATATAGACCATGCTGTAGTAGCAACATGAAACAGAAATACGGAGGACCGTCCATTCAGTTTCTATGGCCTTTACACTCAATCCCCATCGACGTTTGTATAAAAATGTACAATGATGCCTTCTTAATGAGAAGAGTACTTAAAACCTTATATTTTTCTTCTTCGCATTTAGCGAAAACTTCCATTCAGTTTCTTCAAAAAAAACTCCCATTCAGTTTCTTCAAATCTAATCCAATGAGGTTGAGCGATCAGTCGGTCATGCTTGTATTGTGCTGATCGACTTCAGATTGTGGGGTTTAGCATTTTCTCACCCATAACAAACTCACCAATGTCAGAAAGTATTCAAATATTGATCATAGCCCACTCGTGTTGTACTTCAGCAGTATAATCACGACACGGGGGCCTGTGGTCCAAGGAATTTCCCCCCCTTATATGCAGTATTTGTTATATCTCTCGAGACTCCAGACTGGACTTTTTAAGGAGCATCTCACCATGCCACCATCCTGACTTTTTCTTTTTCGTCTTCTTGTGGCAAGTTGCTTGATCCTCTCATTGATATTCATCAATACTTTTTCCTCTCGTCTTTCCCACTGAGTGTCGCAGTGGATGGATGGAGGCACAGGGGGAGGAGGCGGAGATGGTCTGGCTCATGTTGACAAGATGAGAGAATGATGAGAGAAGCACTTCTCACTGTATGTTTTACAACTTTTGGTTGGCTTCCATTTTGGTTCCGTTTGATTTCAGTCCGTCCTTTCTTTGAATGCCAGCCTTTTTCAATCGTGGCGGTACGGGATGTGGTTTTACAGACGCAACCACTTCGTGGACATAAAAATGGACTTGTGGCATCTATCTATAGGCCTTCTCAGGTGTCAATTATTGGCCAATTTTCACGACTGGTCCCAATTCTCCGCAAATTGTGGAGAACGCTTCAAACTTGGCAGAGGTCTGCTCTCGCTTGAACGTTATTTACGCATCCCCTTTGATTCGTTATGACTCATTATAAATTGTGGAGGAGTGCCATACTGCTGCCCGGGTGGTGAAACCTTTAATCTCATCCATTAGGCCGGAGAGTACAAAACTTCCAACAGATGTTTTGGGCCGCCCGCCGCCGATCATGATGCCAATCACGCTTTGCGGCACATCAATTCCCGGTAATTGTTGAAACTATCTCTGATGTCTCCAGTCGTGACTCATAAACTTTACGACTTTGTTGATGGTATTAACTGGGTCCAGAGAACAGCACGCACTATACTCAAGTTAACCGAGGGGAAAAAAAAAACATTCATTTGACTCAGCACGGTCGCACGTTTTTTCGACCACAAATGTTCACAAGCGAGGTCTTTGGGAGGCGAGCGTTTTAACACCGAAAAGCTCCTTCAAACCAGACCAGCATTCAACATTCATGCCGGTCTTTTGTCTCCACAGACACTGATAACTGCACGCACTGCTGTGGCTTAAAAGCATGCTCGCCTATGCATGGTGGCCGCGGCTCTCGATTGTTTTTTACTCCACCACTGAAAGCCCGGCGTGTCGGCCATGCTACCGATGAATATTTAACATGTAGCAGAATATGGAGCAGACAAAGTGCAGTTTTACGAACAAGAGAACATTGTACTTGTTGTTGTTGTTGATTTTTTATTTTTATTTGTTCCACTCACCAAATGTCAGCTCTGTGCTTTTGTTTTGTTTTGTCGCACGGTAAAATATTCATTCAAACGCATCTCCGGACCGTGAGATGCATTTGTGCATCATCTCGTCCTGGGTCGCCTCAGCAGGTTAATAGATTTAAAGAACAAAAAGGCTTCTCATACATTTTTAAGACCACTCGGTCTATTGTTGCGCCACTCAGGCAGGTAGAGGTCGTGCGCTCGGGGCGGGGGGGGGGGGGGGGGGGCGCATGGCGTGACGGCGTGAAAGTGTGAGGACATCGAGCGTTTAGCTTCTCGTGTCACATCCATAACAGGCCGCTGATGTTTAAACGTCCCCCCTGGTAATTACTAGAGAGTGAGCAACACTAAAGTACAACACTTGAGCTTCGATTAAGATCCTATCGCGCCAGTGGACAGCGTTTTACTTGTGGTGCTGGTATTCCCCTCGCACGGTGTCATCCACTTGCTGCCATGAGTTATTTTTATGTCTAAAAAGCTGCACTGCTGTGACAACAACACAATGTGATTGCGTGGGCAAGAAGTGGCAGCTTTGTCGTCATCAGGCTAACTTGAGTGGGAGAAAATCAGCTCGGCGTAAATCAGGCCGGAACAACGTGAATGTGATGTTTTGCCGATATTTTGTCCTTGCGGATTTGACCTGCCGTGTGTTTTTTTTCTTTTTTCAGCGCTCAGCTGAGAAGATTGTAACATACTGCAACAAGATAGGAAGCAGATTGACTTTTGAGCAACGCCTGACCCAAAGATGGTCAAGGAGTCTGAGGTTTTGGTCGTTATGTTTTTTTTTTCTTGTGTCAGCGCAGGAACGCAAAAAGCTCCAGAGGGTTCCGTTCAAATGTTGAATTGGCACAAGCTCCTGTTGAGTGCTCACAGGAGTCGTGCGATGATTCAGGTATTGGCGGTCAATGGTTGATTTTCAGTGTTTATATTTTGTCTATACTTTGATGCGAGTTACAATCTTTTGCGACATTTTCATCTGGGAATGTTGCTGATTAAGCATAGGAAAACTACTATCCAAAACAAATGTGTTCGTAATTCCTTTTTACGCATTGTTTCACCACACTGCATTGTTTTTATGACAATATATTAAATCGGCATCAAACACAAAATACTTGCTCTTATTCGTCAAGACTTTTTACGACACTGTTTTTCCGAACTCCTCTTTACCTATTTTTTCAACAAGACGACCGCATTTTTAAAAAAAAATGTTTAATTGACAGTCACCGAGAGAAGGGAAACATTTTGTATGACATTTTCTAACTCCTTATCTACAGATGAGTTCGTAATTCCTTCCTTCACAGTTTTTCAAGAAGCCTGCCATCATTATTTTTACTTTACTGCTATTTTTAACAGGATCAAAAATAAACCACGTTAACGTCAACTTTTCATCTGAAGAACTAAAGTTTTTCTTGTTTTTTTTTTTTTTGACTAAGCACTTCCCAAACTTTCCAAATTGGTTCAGCTGATTTGTTTAGCGTTCCATTTCATGAAGTCTGAATTGCTTCTCATGAATGGCAAAAAATATTGGACCAAAATCTGCAGGACTTCTTAACACATCAGATTTGCTTTTAAGTCCTTCTTGTGAAAATGCAGTTTGACTAACTAACTACCTTTCGTGAAGTCAAAACTCACTCAAGGTCGAGACAATTTCAGAGCCACAAAGCAATGACGCCAACATGAATGTGATGTTGAGCCGCCAGTGATTGATTGATTGTTCCTGCGGCTGATGACACAAGTCCTCCGCTCAGAAATCTACGGCGGCAGCCTTGATGAACAAGGGCCGCGGACATCGACCGGCAGATGAAAAGACATAAACGCTTCAATCATGCAGCGCACAAAGAGAGCGTCAGGACACTCTTGTCCGGACGCGCCGGCCAATCGTGAGCAGCCGCATTGTGTTCTTCCCAATCAGCGTCGTTTAGAGAGCACTTTATTAGGGAGGCCAAAGCGCTTTGTTTGTTCTCATGATTACATTTGTGCTGCTAATCGGAAATAATTGAATTTCATTTTCCCCTTGTTTGTCAATGTCCATTGTTTGGATGGGCTGGAAATGTTCAGACTTCTTAGGACAACATTTAAAAAACATATGTCTGCCTTGAATACTGCCTAAATATGACAGAGCACTACTTTTGTCTAAATGGAGCTCCTCATCTCATTTTAACCGCAAAAGGCATGTTTTAAAAAACATTCTTATTAGAGGTGCAGAGATTAATCGACAACTAATCGATTATCAAATGAATCAAAAATGTATTATGAAATTGTATGATACCTTTTTTTTTAAATTGTCCAAATGCTTTGAATTTTAGCTTCTCAAAGGTAAATAATAAATGTTCTTTTTCTGATATGTGACGGACAAAACCAGAAAGTCCATCACGATCAAATATCGTTGATGCATTTTCCGCACTGTAAATTTGAAATGATGTCCTGCCCGGAGTGGCTTGTTCTCATTTGGAACCATGGCAACGATGCCGTTTGACATTCGTGGGAATACTTTCACCACAGTTGATTTAGGCGGACGACCGGGCGTCCCAAAAGGAAGGAAGTTTTCCTCCAAGTTGAACTTCACCTGACTGGACTGCTGCTGGCATCCAAATCCTGCGCCGTCACCGCTCCGATGATGGTGCCCGCCGGCGTGTCCTCGTACACATCCATCACGTAGGCGGGCTTATTGAACACCGGGGGCTCGTCCACATCCAGAACGTTAATCTTCACCGTGGCTGTGTCTTTGAAGGCCCCGAAGGTCTGGAATCGAGGATCTAGATGAGCGTTGGACGCGTCGACCTTGAAGGTGTACGCCTTCTTGCTCTCATAGTCCAGCGGCTGCAGGACAAAAATAAGAAACGGAGGCGGGTTCAAGTCACAATCACCACTGCTGCCGGTTATTTGTCATTTCAAGCCATTATGGGGCCATTACCCCGAACATCCATTTTATAACTGTTGTTTTTGGAAGTCAGTGTGAAGACGGATGGACCAGATTGGTGCTTGCCAACCATTTCTAAGCCCCACACCCACGGACAAAATGATAACCACGCCCATACAAGTAGTAATAACAATTACAGAAAAAAATGTGCGCCTTGAAGGAGCTATTCTTCTGTACGTTTGTCCGTTTCAAGGGGTCGTACCTCTGCAAACTCCTCCTCAGAGATTGAACCGATTGCCACCAAACTTGAACTGGATATACTAGACCAGGGATGGGCAACTTCAATGCTGGAGGGGCCCACAATGTTTCATCGGCGCTAACTGGAGGGGGGGGCACATAGGACCACGCACTTCCTAACCAGATCTATACGTGCAAAATACAAGCTGTTCTTATAACTCATTTCTGATGATACATTTCTCAATACATAAAAACTCCACTATCGTAACCCAACAACAAAGGGTTTGAAGCAAACAGCAAAATAACAACATACTGTTTTTTCTTCCCTCCATAGAAATGGCCGCTCAAGGACAGCACAAAACTGCTGAAAAGCAAACCAACATTAAGTGGAAGAACTCATTTTTTCATTCCAAATCCGCCCAAAAATATTAGGCCAACTCACATTGTAGTACAGGGCAGTATAATCCCTGATGTAAGTGAAACGAAAACATGACTGTCATCTAGTGATGATTGGCGGTATTACAACTTTAAGCTACAGTTGACCTGAACCACAAAACACACAAAACCCAGCAAGTTAATCTATCATGACGTAATGTGTGGACAGATGGCCAAATTTAACTGCTGAATTAGCACCGTGCTGGAACATAAAAAAAACAAAACAACCTGACTTAAACTTACTCCTCCATCAGAATCGGAATTCTGAACCAATGGACTTTTGGTACCGCGACGACCGCGGGCAAAGCTAGGGCATTGCGACCAGGCGAGTGGTTACATGCTCTCAAACAGCCCACATTGTGATGAGATAGGAGCTTAGAAAGACATTTTCACACAGAGATGCAGAACTTCAACACCAAGCTGCTGAATGACATGTGCTCCGAGAGAAATACCTGAACTGTTTCTGCCCACAGCCAAAAAGTTCTCCGCAATGAAAAGTCATCGTGGAGAGGTGCACATGCTCATACTTCCAGCAGCTTCTGACACGTCAGCTCAGGGTCAATTAGTGAAATGCCAGCGGACCAAGGCGCACCGCCGACATGCGAGGTCTGAGGTGTGAACGTCTTGACAGCGGTGACACGCTTGTTCTCGCCTGCGCCTGTCTGCTGCCCTCTCATGTGAGACCGCCCACACTCGGCCAACGCTCGTTGCCGTCACGCTCCGCCGGCCCCGCAGTCACACGAGAGACATTCATGTTCCGTGTACTTCAAATGGACTAACAAGGCGGCACCTTGGCAGCGTCGCTACCTGACCTGCTGTCCCGGGACGCCTGATTTCTCTGGCAGCTTGTTTGGAAAGAGGTTCAAATAGCTTTGGAACAAGGGGAAGTGATTGTTTTCATGTGACCTCCCATCTCAAGTAGTCAAAGTGCAGCTTTGAAAAGTTATTTCATGCTTTTCCAAGACATCTGTCATGTGGATTTTTATGGTCTTTTTCCTAAAGTGTGACCTTTTACAGAGCGACAGTACTTTTTGGGTCACAGGCGTTTGAGTGTATGTGACCTCAGCCAAGGCAGAAAAAAAGGGCATCTTAAGTGAAAATAAATGTCTTCTAAATTTGACCGACCGCAAAAATTTCACGTCCACACACTGGCTGGTCACGTCTGACTTTTTTCTCCCATTGCTCTTCTGCCTTTTCTCCGTTATGTGCGCACACTTCGGCCGACAAGGAGGCACTCTAAAGCTCCGGTCCACACATTAACTGTTAAATTCGACTTTTTAAACATTTTTGTTCTCAAAACAAAACTTTGAATTCGCTTACACTCTAAAAACAGTTGGGTTAAAAATAACACAATTTTGGGTCCACTACTTGGATCGGTTTGACCTCGCATTCTGAAAAATGGGTATTTTTGTAGGTAGTTTTGTAAGAAGGTGCATCAAATTGGTATGGATGGATGGATGGCGTCTCAGTATTTTTGTAATAGTTTACGGTGAACGCATGCTTTTCATCGGGGGATGAGGGCTGGTTAGGGTAAGGGTTATACATAAATCAAATGTAAGACTGGATACCTACGTATGATTGGTGTACTATTTAGACGATGTCGACATAGCATTGACAGGATATACGTATGGGAACTATATCCAACTTTGGGAGGGGGCTAATTCCCTTCTGAAGATATCCGATCTCATACTTTTTCATGATGCCATGATGCATATCACCATTGTGCAGTGAAAATCCAGCAGCAAATTATACGGAGAAGACACAGAATGCAGTATATGCATGGGTTTTTTGTCTACCTTCACACTTATACTAAACACGGAGCCATCTTGTGGTCCCAAACACACAACTGGTACTTGAAATAGGATGTTCAAAAATAGCCAAATGCTGCTTCATCACACATTATATCAGTGTTTTTTCAAACAGTGTGCCACGAGATATTGTCAGGTGTGCCGTTGGAAAATTTGTGTGCCTGTGCGGTCTAGCGCCTGGCAGCGTAATCCTCTTTACTACATTGTAGTACTCTTTCATACCAGCAGGTAAAAGCAGCAGCAGGTAGCTAATTGCCTTTGTTTCGAGACAAGCGACTTAGTGACGCATGTTTATCCAAACAGGCTCATGTTTTACACTATCATATGAAACATTATAAAATACTTTTTTCTTTGTGTTTATTTAATTCTTATTCAAGACGTCATTCGTCAATGTTAAAAAATGCTTATATAAACAATATAACACCTATATTGTCATGTCATGTCATGTCATGTCATCTTCCAAACCGCTTATCCTATACAGGGTCGCGGGGAGTTGCTGGAGCCTATCCCAGCCGTCAATGGGCGAAGGCAGACTACACCCCGAACTGGTCGCCAGCCAGTCGCAGGGCAACCTATATTGTTAAAATACAAATTTTTTTTTCCCACAATTTCAGCTGGTGGTGTGCCGCGGGATTTTTTCAATGAAATAAATGTGCCTTGACTCAAAAACGTTTGAAAAACACTGGATTATATGATACATTTAACAGCCTGTATCTGGTCCATTTCAGCCTCAGGATGGCAAGTTCTTTCAAGTTCTTCAAAATCAGTCTAAACCTGCAAACTCACATGAGAATGAATATGAGCATTTTTTAACGTCATACAAGAAACAAAAAAATGATCCTCTCTCCATCCCAAAGCTAAATTGCATCCGCTGGAGGTGAGAGACTGGAGATCCTCGGATGTTTGTCCACTCATCCGTCTTCTTGATTTTACAGTCGTCTTCTGTTCTGGCAGAGCAGGTGTCCATTAAAGGACTTGAGGAGAAAAAAGAAGGCACTGCGAGGCCTGCCAATCTAAAAGCAATCACTGACCATCAGCTGGCATGATTGGTTTGATTACAGCGCAGCAGATGCAAGCGCTCCAGGCTCCTGTCGCCACACTGGGGAAATGCATCGGGAAATGCACTCTGTCCTTCTCCATGACGGCGCTTGACAGCCTTGCTTCTTACATTCACACTTTATAAGACACAATTCACCGTGGACGGCATTCTGAGCGCTGACTAAAAGGCCTCAAACCCCCCGGACAAACAAGGGCTGCGGGTAGCATAAATCAGCTAATCAGAAAGAGATTGAACATCTGGTCTGGGCACGGTGATACACACGCTGCAGAATCCGTTTTTAAGGAGGTCAGAGTGCTACTTTGATCAAGGTGACGGGGGTTCAAACACCTCCGGGTCGACTAAATGCGGTCCTTGAGTGCTTCTTGCTAACCAGGCCTTTGATGACTTCACTGGCTCCTTATTCAAGTGCAAGACCACCAAGCACTGTGTGGCTAAGCATAGCAACTCAACATACAGCAGGAACGAGACTATCGTGTCATCACGATAGTGATGAACGGGCATAAGAAAAACACAAATATCAAGTAAATTACAATTACATTTCCTCTTGTAATATTCTCATCATCAGCCCATTTTTGTACTTATATTGCAGATTATTTACGGTGATTAATTTTTCACACCGTGGCAAAAGTGTTCTTTCTTTTTGTATTTTTGTAAAGGCACAAAGTTAGAAAAGGGTGTTTGTGCTGTTGTGGGAGTGAACAAGCTGACTTGCTACCAGCCAATGGAAGCGGCTCTTCTCATTCCATTTAAATTCAGAGTAGTAGAGGTGTGCATTCTACATGGCGGAAGCATAAGGGACTCGCTGGAGTCCATGCAGTTTACTTCCTGCCACAAATTTGTCAGGTGCACCGGAGGCATCTCCAAATTCCCAAACACGCTGACGGTGGCACCAGCTTTTATGCCTAAAAATAGAGCACGGAGTGTTACTGCAGATTCATGAAACAATAAACGCGAGCCAGGAAGAAAGAATGTACCTCACATGCATGTATTTTGGCGTCATATGCGCAAAGTTATAAAATCTATAGAAATAATACAATTACTGTATTTATTTTGATCAAGAACAATTATTTATTGTATTTAGTAAATACATTTCTTTTTAAATGTAAACATTTTTGCATTTGCAATCATTTTTATATCTATTTGATGTTCTGACAAAAAAAAAATACTATTTAAATAATATATGTATGTGTACATAGTGTATATTGTCGCTGTCCTGTGAAAAACATCCATGTTCGGGTGATTTAGTTTAATATATATATATATATATATATATATATATATATATATATATATATATATATATATAAAAACTAAATTAGTACTTGACCTTCATCGACCATCCCCATTTTCTTGGGGGTGTACAGCATGCATAGTGTCCTGATACTGAGAGGGAGCGATAGCAAAGCAGCACATGCTAGGCTCAGCTAAAGCGCAGGTGGATGAGGGGCGGCAGCACCGGGGGGGTCGGCCAGCTGGGGGGCTCACACTCGGCCTCATTAGCCATCTCGCGATGCATGTCCGCCATTAGGAAAAAGAGAGAAAAGGGTACTCTCAGTGTGGCGCTCGCCTTTGCAGGAGAAGATCAGTGCTACCTTTGCTTTCAGCTCGCTAATCTTCCACCTACAAAGAAAGCGCAGCTGGCCCACCGGACAAAACAACTTTTCAGGTCGTGTAACCACGAATACAATCAAAAGAGGAGGAGGGGGCGGGGTTGTTGTTGTGTGCCGGTGGATGCCGTAATGACAAAGGACAGGTTTGCTTGTATTTTTCTGTGTGCCACGCTACTAACGGAGCTTTGAAGGTTGTTTCCTTGTAAAATAGATGTTGGATGTACAGAACTGACCACATAAGCTTCTTAATTCAATAAATTAGTAAATTGGAGGAAGAACGGGATGCTCAATTCGTATTTGTTTAGTCTGGTCAAGACAATTTTTTTGCCAGTGGTGGCATGGTGGAAAAGGGGTTGGCACGGATGCCTCATAGTCCTGAGGTTTGAGATTTTCGCCTGCTTTGTTCCACATTTAAGTCAATATCACTTCCCCATTTAGCCCCCTCCCTCAAAAAAGTTTAGATTTTGTATTTATAAAGGGGATGTTATGTTTATGTTACAAATGCATATTGCTCAACCATTGCTGACCAAAAAGAACATTAAGGCTCATCTTAGTTTTGCAAACCACATCTAAATGACTCACAAACTTTTGGGAGAATTATTTATTCTATGGACTGACAGAACAAAAGTTAAACTTTTTGGAAGGTATGTGTCTCAACATACATCCGGCGAAAACGTAACACAGCATTTCAGAAAAAGAACAATATACCGACAGTGAAACGTGGTGGTGGTAATGTGATGGGCTAGGGCTGCTTCAATACTTCAGGACCTGGATGACTTGCTGTGATTGATGCAACCATGAATTCTGCTATTAGGGTTAGGGTTAGGAAAAGCCTGAGAGAGAATGTTTATCCATCAGTTTGTGACCTCAATTTGAAGCACATTTGGGTAATGCATCATGACGACAATCCAAAACGCATCAGCAAATTCTGAATGAACTAAAAAATAATAATAAATGAAGGTTTTGGAGTGGTAAAGATGAAGTTCAGACTTGAAATCCTCAGATAAAACCTTGAACCATTGCTGAATTAAAGCAATTACGCAAGCAAGAGTGGGATAAATATCTCCAAAGAGATGTGGAAGACTCATTGTCAGTTTTTTAGTTTACATATACTGTACCATGAGAGACAATGTTTTATCTAATATATTTGAATGTATGAAGAGATGGCTTACACAAATTAGTTTAAAGGGCATATAATGACAAGAATGAGCAGAATGACAATCTCTCTGTTCATGAAGGAGCCCTTCACTCTTTTGTCATTTAGCAGGAGTAACAGTAGGGGGCGACGGGCAGCTTTGAACTAATGAGAAGACGAGCTAACACGTCAAAGCTTCACACTAGATGTGGAGGCCATGAGGGAAATATCCCATGATTTCATTCTCTGACTTTTTTTCCAGAAGGTTGACCTACTTTTACACGATTGGCCGCAAGGCGCCGGGCGTGCACCTGCGCTCGGGTTTTCAAGCTTCACATTATGCTGCTGGTCCAGCGTGGATGCCACGAGGAAGCGTATCGACGGCGGAATTGTTGTTTCTCTTTTCCTCCTGCTCGTGTGTCGGGTGCACATCACAACAGAAGTCGCTTGAAATTCCAGGCATGATTCCCTGCCCTTTGATATGCAAATGTGCACCTTCAGTGCACTGCCACGGATGCTGAATGGAGCATCGGCGTGCTTCACAATAGAACCTGAGCTACTCCACGGGTAAACCCTAACACGAGGTAATCAAGGCATTGCGCCTTTTGCAGTTTTATGGGTTTTTTTCCCTTCACAGAAGACCCACCAGTTAGTTTTCATTTCTTGGATGGATATTTACTGGGATTGCAGTTAGACAGAAGACGATCGAGAGAAGAGAGCAAAAATCAATTAAGAACAGAGAACAATAACAGGATATATCAGTACAGTTTTCCACCGCTATATTGAAGTTGCACCCCTGCTATAGCAGTAGCAATGGCTGCAGTGCTACAACAACAGTATAGAATTTGAGTGCAAAGGAGAAGAGATGACATGATCTTTCAGAAAAGTGAGTGTGGCTATGTCGTCGTGAGCGTAAAAGACGGATTTGCTTCAGAATATTGAATGTTCCCCTCACACCTACGCCAGCCACTATAATGAGCAAAGGGGTGGGATGGGGGATGACGGTCTTGTGCCAGGGCCCGTAGGGGGGAGTCAGGATCATTCAGAATCACAAGCAGGCTGACTCCATTTGTTTGCAATGCAGCACTAAAGGTGTTACGCCAGGAGATTAAAGAGCGGCAGAAAAACAGCGAAAAATATCTAATCTGTCAGCTGTGCGGCAGTGCCGTTAAATCTGCTTAGGTGCACTATTATACATTCACAAAGACACTTCTAAATCATTAACAACATGCCTGACGTGATCCGGTGAGTGGCTCGAAGCTAAGCTAACAAACAAATTGAATGACGCAGCTGATGACAAACTTCTCGTCCGATTTCATCTGGCGGTCCAAAGAGGTTTAAATCACAGTGCTTGTGGTCCTGGTAATTTCTGGACCACTTATGACCAACCCAAATCAACATGGACCAAGGAAGATTCATCAATGCTATGCTATGCTAAGGAGGCCGGTTTTGTTCATTTCAAGTCTGTCATTGTGTCATCTTCAGATGGGAGCAATTGGCAGCTACGGACAAGCCGTACGATATTCGGAAGAATTTTTGGTGCGTCCGAAATCTGGTCTGCTTCTGTTACGATCGTATTTCCTAGTGCCGTTGTTGTGTGCCTCTTAAATTTTTACCTTCGACTACCCATAATGCATCACTCATATCACAAATGAACATTCCCCATTGAAAGGCTACTTCACAGCACTCGCTTTCTTAAGACTCATGGTTAGAACAAAGAATAACAATTTTTGCTTGCAACATAATGCAAAACAACGACTTGGCGCTGGCCCGTAACTTGAAAAATGGACAAGTTGGGGCACTCTAAAGAGACATTCAGTCGGGCTAGGAAGTGTGGGCTCTTAAATTGTTACCTTGGACTTCCCGATTCAGCCTGCGCTGGCTAAATAATGCTCCTTCCAAATAGTAATAAATAGTACAGTACATTTGTGGAGTGCACAGCTCTGTCAGAACTGAACAAATGCTTCCCCATGTGGCGATAAGGAATGCATACAGCAAAAACCAACCACTTGCATTTTTAAGACTGGTGACTCACAAGTGCAGATCGTGCTATTTAAATCCGCAAAATGTGTCAGGTGACGAACAAGCTCTTGCATTTTTGGGAGGGGGGAAAAATGGGAATGAGTTCCTGCCACGACATAAGACTTTAATGTGACTGTGTGAGAAAATGACTGTCAAACTGAATCGAGAGTGTTTTGGAGCCCGGCATAACCTTTCTATGGTGAGCCAATGAAGTCGCAGCAGAGATTTTTTTTTTGGCCGAGTGTGCCGTGGGCAGTGCGCTGCGCTCAATAAGCTCATCATCAGGAGAGAAAAGATTACATGGCCCAAAGAGACCCCCCTGCCGCTGCCACCAGCACCATCGAAGGAGGAGGGATGCTCACTTTATTGTGCTGCCATCAATCACATCAGTTTGTGTCCTCGCTTGCCTCCATCGCTCGGCTCGCACCACATTAGACCTTTTTGAGCGCTTGCCAGTGGCCCCTTTCTTTCCGGACAGTTTTTGGACTGACTGTGAGTGACTCCTGAGGCCGCTTTTAGGCCATTTCCACATGAATACCTCTTTTCGCAGATTGTGGTTGAACCGGTACTAGCCTTAGCCCACAAACTATAACGCCAAAATTTAAGGGCTTTTTAGCCTGTAAAATAATAGCAGAAAGCCATTTTAACTGTGACAAGTGGGCTCCCATGGCACTTGAATATACAGTTATCAAAATAATAAACCAAAAGATGAATGTTTTTAGGATTTAAAGGTGAATCGTTCATATTCAGTATCAAAAACTCAAAGGTTTGCCAGTTTGGCGTCAAGTACATGCTGTACAAATTTGGTAGCAGTCCAAAAAAATGTACAGGAGTCTGTTGTCTTTGAATGACATCTGGGAGTGGCCACAATAAGCAGACTGGCTTGGCAGGGTGCTTCAAACCCAAAAGTGAGACTTGCGGTATGTTTTTAGCCACTGCTTTTTGAGACTATTTTTGTGGCTCTACTCATGACAGACATGCATGCCAAAGTTGATGTGTCTCTGTAAAATTGGCTTCTGGGACTGAATTGTCAAATTCTCTCTTCAAATTCCCCTAAAACTGGTTGCCTCAAACCAAAATGGCAGACTTTCTGTGCATGTCTCCTTGAGGATTTTTGCAGGTTTATGAAAGACATGCATACTAAATTTCATCTTTCTAAGATTCGGCTACTGAATTTTCAAATTCCCGGCAGCTTGAAAAGTCAACATTCCCTTAACTCGACTTTCTGAATCTTTTCAGATATGGCTTCTTAAGATTTTTGCAGGTCTACTCATGATAGACATCCGTCCCTGACCACCAAATTTTAATGTTTCTAAGTTAAACCGGCTTCAGGGGCTGAATTTCCAAATTCACTTGAATGTACAATATTTCCCAAGATTACAGTCGACTTTCTGATCTTTTAAGGCAAGGCTTTGACACTTTTTGTGGGTCTACTCATAGACAGGTCTACCAAAATTGGATGTTCCTAGGTGAAACTGGTTTCGGAGGGTGAGTCTTGTAATTCAATGAAATGGGCAAACTTTGAGTAAACAATGAGTAAATTGGCAGTGGTTACTTGTCAAATGGCAAACGAGGGCTTCTAACCAAAATTGTTGACTTATTGAATCTTTTCAGGCACGCCTTCTTCTGACTTTTACGTGCCTCTACTCATAAATGTCTGCCAGATTCCATTCTTTGAAGTCAAACTGACTCTGCGGGATGAATTTTCTAAATATTCCAGAGAGCACATAAATGTAAATGTTCACCAGGACAAACGAATTTCAAATCTACTGTCTGACTGTGTTAATCGGGCCATGTTAGCAAACCTCCAACAGAACCTCCTTCAACAGACCACTTCATTAAGGGCATGCAGCATGTGCACACCAGACCAAAAACAAACACAAAAATACTCCATACGCCAAACACCTCCTACTCAGTCACCTGGTGAGCTGTTATTTTTTCCCAAACTTGCCAAGCGGATCCCCCGCTGTTCGGAGGTATTGTTTCCTCTCAGCGCCTTAAGCTAAGCACTGAGTCCAAAATAGCCGGGTTCACCTCCCGCTGAAGCCTTCACAGCGCTGTAATCAATGGATTAATTCCCAGTCGGGTCTGTGGGCGAGCAGCCGGCGCTCGGATGCCACTGGGTTATCCTCAGCCGCTATCAAGTATCATTAACTGGCAGTGGTCTAGCAATTCCCAAACTTCTGATGCATGGTAGGTATGCCTCTGATGAAAAATCATCACTGCGTTATTTATGATTTATTATGACCTTCACAAGTGTCGTTGCAGCAAAGGGAAATGACTTGGGACCCAGGTCTCTACTCATTACAAACCCTCTAAGTGTGAATCATGTTGGTTTTGAACGATATGTCAAGGTAGCCTTGCTTTACCAGCAACAACTTCGTATATTTTCGGAATTATGGCTGTCAACTCAAACTGCCTATTGATTTTAATGACGTAGTATGTGTATGTGTATGTCAGCTCAGATTGGACTACAGTACAGTGGTGACTTCAGATACGAGTAAAATTGGTCCCATGACGACCGTGCTGAAACTGTTTTTAGATGCATTTTGTAATCCCATTCACTGGTCATTGTGCTGCTTCTTCTGGTATGCGCACCATGATCACCTGGGTGCAGAACAAGGCAGACATAAGGGTCACGTCACATCTCCTCACTCAAATCAGCCAAACAACAGTCAGGTAACTCATATCTAAAGGCACCACGATGAAAATTTGTCAGACCCGGATTTCAATCAACCTTTTTGAAACATTCAAGCATTTTGATGATGGAGGATGAAATTAGCTTAAATTCAGTAGTATGCCAGACTTAATTGCTTTCAATACCGCAGCCGCTGTTTTTCAGGCAAAGCAAGAATCCTGTTGATTGTGAAAGGTTATTTTCTTGTACAAAATGGCCTAGACTACCTTTCACTCGCCTGTATCAATTTTTAACATAGCCATGCCGTCCAGGAATATTTTTCTCTTAGTGCACTATTGATTTCCAACGTGCAATATACTTCCTGCACAAATGGCCCAGATCCCCTTATCAGATCTGCGCAGTTTACTTTTCACCTCTCAGCACATGAAAATGTCAAACTCTTGACACTGTCAGGGCTGTATTTCCATGTTAGACTCCTATTGATTTTGAATTATGGTATCCAAGAGGCTGGACACAGCCGAGGTCACACATTTTGTTTTAATAGCACTCCAGCAGCTTCAATTCCCAGCGCTCTATCATTTCTTTTCATGACGGATAGTGAAAACCAGCTTCATTCTGGTCTCGGGAATGATTTCTCCTTCACTCTGACCACTAGTGACATTTATGATGGAGGAAGTGGACCACGCTCACTGGCTGGGTTTAGTGAAATTAAGTCCTTAATTAATGGCAGGGAGGATGAAAAGGCTTCTTGCCTCAATACTGTCAATTGCTTTGACTGGAGAAGCTAAAACGGAGCTCATCCGGGATCAATAGCGGTGTCGTTTTGACTGCCGGGCCCACACCCACGGAATACTCACATCCATACACTCGGAGTAAATGAAAAGAAAGAAGTCACGCTTCAAGTCATTTTGTTCTCAGTTCATCCATGGTACCTTGCTGTTTTTTCTCCGATAACCTAATTCGCAGATAAAAAGCTGAGAAAAGTGCATTTTTGCCGATGTCAGATGATCTGGTGTTTTCCAGCAGAATGTTGACTACACAGTTCTATTTTTGCAAGCATTTTCACCGGCAGTTTCAGTTTCAGTCGAATCCGGAAATCTGAGCGCAGGCTACCATCCTCTCAGACCTTGAACCTTGGACTGGCCAGGGTGCATCTAGATTTTGATCTAGCTGTGCTTGGAATAGTGGGAGGTACTGGTGGTTTTGTCCTTAAAATGTGAGGCCCTTGGTAATCTGTTGATCCAATCATCCATCATCTCAACCCCCTATATTGGTCCAGTTTATTAGAACAACAGTCTGGGCAAGGAAGCCAACAACCTCCTCTGCCACTGCTGCAGGGATAGTGAGGCATGAGACAGAGTCCCTACAGGATGTCCAAGGCTTTGAGGCCTCTTTCCAATTGCTCACAGCTACCAGATTTGGCTGTCCTATAGAGCAGCAGGTCAGCTTTCAATCATATATGCAATATCATATCGAAGTTATGCTTCTTCCCACTTCCTTTTGAACATGTTAATTCACTATTGACTGTAAACCATGATGTTGTTTTTGTTTTGCTATTGATAAACAGTCTTGTTGCTGTTTTGTTCTTGATGATGCCTCGTGGTGTCTACATGAACATGTCCAAATAAATTCATTAATTCATTCATATATCATCAACTGCTTATCTGTATCCAATTCGTAGGATGAGTAGTCTTACTATGAATCTTAAGACTTCCCTGTTTCCACCCACCTTCTCCAAATCTACCAGGGGCATAGAGACACCTTTCCGGGCCAGCTATGGGTCCAGTGAGTCCTGGTTTTGCCCTGAGGCTCTCTTTGGTTGCTCATGACTCATAAATAAACAGATTTGGTGACCAAAGACAACACGAGGGTTAAGCACACTTGACTGCATCTGAGAACACACTGTATGATTTCCCTGTGATTTTGGTGGGTGAAAAGGGGATGGAGGCCAAAGTCCATCCATCCTTAAATGAGTTATCAACTGCTTATCTTGTGTTTAGTTTTGGGGCCACAGTCTGAGCAGGGAATCTCCAAATTTCTCTTTTCACATCAACCTCCTCTAGTTGTACCTGAGGCTTAAGCATATTTGGCAACCAAAAACCTCTTTCCTCCGTCAGCCCTAAGGCCGGTTGGGCATAACCAGATTTGGCTGCCGTAATGCTCAGTCTCAATCGTGGCCTGGCACGTACTGCATGGTTTGCCAGTAAGGGCGGTGGATCATGAGAATACGGGGGCCATGGGAAAAAGTCCAGGTTCAGCTGCACAACGCTCATGGCAAAGCAGTTTGACTTGCGCTCGGCATGCTAACAGTCGCTCAAGTCGGACTGTTGGCTAAAACCTGAGTTAGCTTTCTGCCGGATTCCTTGTGGCTGCCAACATCTCCAAAATGTCTCCTTGCCCAAACAAACGTGCAAACCCTCCGCGCTAATTCAAAGGCAGCCCACTATAAAAGGCTTTAATAGCTTCTTCGCATAGTGCTTTTCATCAGTGAGGATTTGGCCCCGTTTGGTTTGGACTTCAGGCTGCAGAAGATTAAGGGGAGTTTACCCCTCTCACTTTTATTGGTTTTGTACTTTCCCTTTTTATTGGTTTAAGATTTGGGACATCCAAAAAGCATTTAGCCAAATGAAGTATTTAGCAAGTGATACTAGCGCTTCCTGCTTTCTGTGTCGAGACAATAGATAGATTTGTTTTGGCAAAGCAATAGGCTTAATTTCATTCCATTTGAAAACTATCGAGCTTTGAAGGCACCTTTTGATCATTTACGATGCTTTCTGGTAGGGCTTATACAGAAGAGAAGTAACTTACATCAGCAAGAGATTGTAGTGGGTAGTGCAGTGGTTCAGAGGTGAATTTAATTGACAAGTGACCAGTCCAGATTGCCGACAGAAGAAGCGGTATACACAATTGATATATGTCTAGAATTTGTGAGCTCTTTTATACATGGTGCGAACAAGACTACCGGCCTGATGACATCGCAGGTGGTCTGACATGTTGTTTGACATATGAGAATCATGTGAGGGGCCCCGAAATAGAAACCGCCTCATTCCAGAGTCGCAGCATCAGCATCACCATGGCAACACCAAAGCTGCTTCACACCTTATGTGAAATGCAAGAAAAAAAAAAAGCAAACTAGCAGGTAATATGAAAAAAAAAAACACTAAGGGCTAATCGATATATGAATGAATTATGAGCAGGTTGGACTAAAGTCCTAAGTGGTTGACTTTGGGCTATTGTATGCTCCCAACTGCGTGGGAACAATTTGGGGAGTTTCCATTGCACAAAACAAGATCCACAAAAGGCATTCTTGGGTGAAAAAACTTTTTAAAAAAATTGTGAAAACCATGTTGCATGGAGTTGACCTACTTCTGGCACCTATGAGCCGCTATTCCAAGAGACCAAGAGCACTGGACTACAATCAAGTGATAACTGTATAAGTCTAGGGTGAAAAGAGGCATGTGGATGCACATGGGGCTCCGTTTCGGATGAATCTGTATTATTCAAATGTCTTCCCAGAGAGAGTGCGCCAGCCAAACATTATGCCACACACGCCGTCTTCAAACAATTCAGGTTTACCCCCCGAGGCTGGTAGCAGCAGATTTGCACGGCGCTTGGTTTCGTTCGTCTGCCGGGAGGAGGTAAATAAACAAGCAAATGGACAAATGCGGCATTTAATCGGAGAGGAAGTGATTTTGGGCGAGGCGGCCTGAGGCTCTTGTTTGTCAACGTGTCCTTCTCTGTACCGCGTGTCATCGGTCCGCACGCCTCCCCGGGAATTCTTTGACGGATTTACCTATTGTCTCACGTAATCTTATGTTTAGCAGATGGGATGTGCGAGGCCCCTTCACGCCTGTTTTTTTTTTTTTTTCCTCGCCAGGCTGGGAAACAGATGATCATCCTTTGAACCCATTACTCAGCCTGATCCTCTTATCATAGCCAACCTTCCTCACTCTCTAATTTGGCGTCTGCCAAACTCGGCTGTGTACAATGAGGCTCTCCTGCTGCCTGCCTGTGTGTGTCTGTGTGTGCGGGTGTGTGCATGTGTGTGTGCGAAAGTCAAACGAGGGAGGAAAGGAGAGCAGTAGAAGGATTGCTCTTTGGGGATATTGCAGCAATCCCGAAAAAGACAATGGAGTGGGTGGGTCAGAACACAGCAAGTAACTCATGAAGGCTTTATCTTCAGCACCCTCACACCTTCATCCTCGTCTTCATCAGTCCTCACCACCTATTGTGCACTTAATCACATAGTGAAGGCCGTCACTCGTTCACTCAGCATCTCATTCGGTCAGTCACTCACACACTCATTGTCACTCGCTCGCTGTGACTCACACTGTCTGTCGCTCATCTCACTCACTCAGTCACTGGCTGTGGCTCAGTCAGTGGCTCAGCTGTTCACTCATTCACTCACGGTGACTCATTCAGTCAATCGGTTGGTCGATCATTAACTCACTCACTCACTATGACTTCAGTATAACTTCATTCACTCACTCAGACTTCAGTACAAATTCACTCACTCACTATGACTTCAGTATAACTTCTCTCACTCACTCAGTCACTCACTGTGTCTCAGTCACTAGGTTGGTTGCTCAGCTGTTCACTCACGAACTCACTCATTCACACAGTGACTCACTGTGACTAATTCAGTTTGTCAGTCGGTCGGTCACTCACTCACTCACTCAATAGCACAATTACTCAATAACTCACACTCATTGTCACTCACTTTTCACATATAATCACTCACTGTGATTCATTCAGTCGGTCGATTGGTTGATCACCCACTCACTCACTCAGTAGCTAAATCACTCACTCACTCACTATAACTCAGTCACTCAGTTACTCACTCACCGTGACTCGCTCAGTCAGTAACTCACTCGCTGTGACTCGTTCAGTCAGTAACTCACTCACTGTGACTCGTTCAGTCAGTAACTCACTCACTGACTCTTATTTGAGTCACTCACTTACGGTGACTCATTCAATTAGTCTCACACTCAGAACCTAACTGTAACTTTAGTCCCTCAGTTCGTCCCTCAGTTAGTTCCTCATTCAGTCTCTCACTGACTGGCTCCCTGACTATCATGTCACCTTTGCCATGCTGTGTTGTGTTGTCATTTCCACAGCATGTGGCGGACGTCTATGCTGCATTGTCCCCACTTCCCTTGTTCAAATTGTCTTAGCTGTAGACTTTGAGGCTTCCAACAACAAAAGCATCACAGAGCGCAGACACAAAACAAAACACAAACACGCGCGCACACACACTCACAGAGTGCACACAAGGACTATCAATTACTGCTAGTGTGAATATTTTGGTGGGGATCAAAAAGCAACAAGAGCACCTTTTGTGCTAAAAATAGACAGACGACATTTACCGGTCTTACATTCAAAATACTCCGAAAGGCACACAAATGCAGTTGCCTTCTGCAATCAGACGAAATGTTCAGCGGAGAGATTGACATAAATTGCACACTTGTGAAAGTGAAACTTGTGCTCCTAAAAAGGAATATTTCTTTGCTCGCCATTGTACAAGTTGAATACAAATTGCACCTAGATAAATGCCTTGAAAACAATGATTAAATGTAAGTAAATGCACTTACAAATGTACTGGACTGGATTAAAACAAATACATATAAAAGCTTCAAGACCCTGTAAATATTATGCAGTTTGAACAATTTATTCAGTGAGCCTTTCACACTCCACTAGACGGAGCCCTGGTAAGGTGTCCCTTAGCTCATGAAGAAAGTGTGTTTTACAATCATGTCTATGCAAATTGAAAGTGCAGGTTCTATTCGATTCATCCACTTGATTCAACAAGCGACTATTCACTAAGATTTTAGTTACCATTTCAAGCATATCCCTATTCAAAATTAAAGCCATTTTCTTAGGAGTTTAAAGCAACAGTGGGGAACCTCTTCATTGAGTGCATTAACATGTTCAAAAAACTGTTCTCTTTCCCTGCCTGACAAAAGCGAGTTTAGCGGCCGATGCTATTATGTGTGATGACTGTGACACTTTTAGTCCTTTCATTTCCATTTCAGCTCAACGTGAGCGCCAACAAATTGAATTTGGACTGCCCAAAGCGGTGCGCGGTGTGCAGAGGCGTGGGGGTGGCAGGATTCGAGGGGGAGATTGTTTGGGGGGGGGGCTGTTGTAAGCAAGCACATTCAGGTAGTGAAAGGGAGAATAGAAGCACTTGTGTAAAACACACACCCACACCCACACCCCCGCACACGCAGCACACACTAGGTGTGCGGCTGCGTGCGTGGGCCCGGACGACCCACACGTTCATTTTGTCTGCCGTTTCGCAAAGCTTCGCCAGGCATGAGCGTCGCGAATCGATCGTGTTACTCGGCAGTGCACACACAACATTAGCAACGCAGGATAATGATATTGATATTGTGCTTGTATAACAATGCTGCATCATTTATCGAGAGCTGCTTCTAATGTCCTGGCTATATAACTTGCTTAAAAATCGTAGGCTTGTGTCACCAGATCGAGTCTAGACTCGTTCAAAGACTGCTCTTTGGTCATTTGTGGTTACGTGTGGAAAGTAGCAATACACCGATATGCTATATTCAGGGCAGATAACGATTATTAGTAGTCAAGGAGGCCGATAACCAATATTTGGAGCCGTAAAAAGGAAAACATTGGCCTCAAAATCTAAAAAAAAAAGAAAGCTCTTCACTTTGTTGAAACATCTTTTAGCACATATTTATTGAACAATTTTTCCGATTTTCATTATGTTGATTTTTTAAAATTATTATTACTATACATTTAGACAAAATACATCTTTGTTATAAAATTCGAACAAAAAGTTCAGGGAGCACCCAGGATCGTCAGCATGTCTTAATAAGTTAAATGAAACCTTAAACAATAGCTCCATATCATTTTCTACGGCAAATGAAGTACTCCAAAATGTCTAAATGACAGAAATGTTAAACTTTCACATATCGTTATTTTGATTTCAACACAGCTTTAAATTTATTTATTATCGGCTATCAGATTTTTAAAAAAGGCCACTGCGGATATTTGTCAAAACGTCGAATATTGGTCTATCGCTAGTGGAAAGGTTCTGATCATTTACACAGTCATGCTTTATGGAGATTTTTATTAGAGGGCACAGTGGAGCCCGTGGGAAGCGGTGTGGCATTATTTGACTTGAGTGATTTTGGACATGATGGATGGCGCGCGTCTCTAACAAGTCGCCGGTCTTCACAAGTCAGGAAATAGCGTCCAATGGAAGATGTACGCTAATGTGTTTTCTGGCCATGAGGGGTCTCCAAATCACATCAATAAATATATCGCATGAGGTGTGATGCACTGGGTCCGTTCTTTTGTGTTTCGGCTCAGGAGTTTCATTAAAATGTTTGTAAGTGTGTGTATCTGGGTGAAAATGTTTTTTTTTTGTGGTGTTCAAAAGCCTTACCTTACCTGTACCTTGAGTTGAACATGAAGTCAGACATTATGATTTGAAGCAACCATTTTGGGCAAATTCCAGTGCTCAGACTCAAAAGTGCTCGGGAATTCGGCAAACAAGCCCCAAGTGTATGGCGTGGCATCAAAACGTAATGATATGTTTTTTTCATGACCCTCATTTAAGATTATTAAATGGGAAATAATGAATTCTGTCATACACTGGACATATAGGTCCGCTTATTTTAAGCCTCCATATTTTTTGAAGCATATAGGCCAAAGTTAATAACTTGCATGTCTTATCGTGTTTAATATATTCCGAGCTCGATTTCGCTCCCTAATTTTAGTGCGCGCCCGTACAGGCTTCTTTTGTTCAAACAAGACACGATGGACCTTGAAGGCTTCATCTAGACGTAATTAATTCCTCCAACGTCGCTGCCACTTTGGTACAAAGTTGGCCGAGCAAAATGGTGTCCCCACCGATGCCGTAGGTTCACGTCGGAAATAAATTGCATTGCGGATCAAAGCCGACCTCTGGGAGTCTTAATCAACTTAGCGAATAGAACATATGGCCCACGAGATGAGCTCCTGCACGCTGAGCGGTCGATGGCCACCGGAGAGCGGCAGCGGTGCAACCGGGGTGCCAGCACGCAGAGCCGCTAATGAAGGTTCGGGGATCTCACTGCCCGGCAATTCTTTGCTTCTACAAACTCTGCTGCGACATCTATAATACATTAGCAACGTCTTCTATATTTCAACTGGCAGCCTCACTGTCTTCCATACAAGAAGCATAGGGCAGTTTTATATATATATATATATATATATATATATATATATATATATATATATATATATATATATATATATTTGCCTTGAAACTTTGACCTTTGTTAACAACTGGAAACCTTACCCTTGGGTAAGACCCTGAATTTAACTCGCTAACGCTGGCTTGAAACCCTAATTATAGCTACACAGCATATGAAAAAGGTGGATTTCCCTTGTTGATGAATAATCTATCCATCCCAAGTCTCACTTAAAAACCTAACAACATATGAACAGCCCCGGTGATCCTGTTCATCCACGCTGTTACATCTGTTCACATTTCAGTTGAAACGTTTTTTGAGGCAACAGAGATTAGTTAGGTTTTACTGGCATGCAACTCAAGTGGTTAGAGTCCCACCATTTTGTCCATATAAAACTCTGCCGGTGAAGTTCAAACGCAGAATTCCATGTCAAGCTTTGGAAATTGGACCTTTTGGATGCTTTCGAGAGCCCGCGGCAAAAAAGCAATGAGCCCGCTGAGGCGTTTTAAAGGCAGCTGAAGTTGAAGTTGACTCTCCGTGACAACAAAATCAAAGTGTTATGCGTTTTTTTTGTCGGAGGGCCGCTCACCCGCTTGAGGATGATGACGCCATCTTGGTTGTGGTCGTTGGTGGTGATGTCAAACATGGCGCCCCCGTCGCCCGGCACGATGGTGTACTCCACTTCGGCGTTCTTGCCCACATCCAAGTCGTGGGCCTTGATCCTGCCCACGGCCGAGCCCACCGCCGACGATTCTGGAACGCGCAAGTGGAAGAAACCTGCAAATAGAGCATTGATCAAATCATCTTGTCATGTTAAGATCATCAAATATGAACGTCTGCAGGCGTCTACCTTGCCTACTGAGGTATCTCTTATTTTTCGAGACCTGAACAAGCCCCCGATGGATGTTACCACATACACGTGCATACACATTTCATCACACAACACGCTCTCATTTGTTATTCCTCAATTTGACCACAATGTTGATCTGAGGCACGAGAGGGAGCTTCCGAACGAATCTGGCAGTTATTTGCCCGATGAATAATACACAAATCTGAAGGTCAGGTTTTGATTTTCAAAGTTTTGGCAATGCTTTCAGCGTGGATGTTCTTTGGCCCGTTCTCCTGGAAGAAGTGATCCTTCCAGGACAAAAGTAGAACTCTCGCTCTCCAGCTAAACTGTCATCGGGTCTTGTGAGGACTTGAAACATCTTCAGCGGAGTACAGAAGCATCCGCACGTGGCGCGAACCTTTGTGCTGTGACAGAATTATGGAAATATCAACTTTTGCTTTCCACAGCTCGGCTCGATTTACATTCCGGTCCGCTCGACGAGCAGTCTGGCTCACTACGGAGGTTTGCGCTTGGCTGTCATATGCTCACAGGGCCGACATTAGCCAGAGCACAAAACTCGCACATCAGTGACTTCACAGAAATTGATGTTTTTTTTGTTTTTTTTACTACTTTGACCTGCTGATTGAGAGAGGCAAATTCGTGATGTTCAGCAGCCCATAAAAAAAAAATAGTGAAGTTACAGCATTGTGCTGAAATGCAGTGAGTCAGTCCCCTCAGTGCATCGCGCTAAAACCGAAATCTAAATATAGAAGGATGCTCCACGAGCAAAAACAACGGCCAGCCGACAAGCTTTATTTACCGGAGCTTGTCGGCGCAGCCATGCGAAAACAAGTCGACCTTTTGCACGTCATTGGGACAAACTGTGTAATTACAGTTAGCGCTACTGTGGAGGAAACTTTTATAAATGTCGAACGTAATAAGTTTCTGACCAGCTTCGGTTGGCCACTGAGAAGTTGGGTTCAGTCAAGGTTTAGATGAGGTGTCAAATCCTGCATACCAGCTCGGTCATTAGCGTGGTAAAATAACTTTGCCTTGATGTCTTCCATCTTAATGCTAACAGATGGCACCGGAGTCTTTGTGTTGTATAACCTTTTAGGCAATGGGTGTTTGAACACTGTTGACATAATATAACAATACTTGCAGGCATATTTTCTTTATCCTCTGCGAAGAATGACAAATATTACTGCATCTTACTGAGTTGTAAGCGCAGTCTCCACTGATATATGAATATCTTATTTATTATACAGCCCCTAGATGGTCAAATTGAGCAAAAAAATGTGGCAAAAACTATTCAATTCTTCACATTGTATTCCATTTTCTCACTCCTATTTGTTTTTATCAAGTACAATAATAGAGTGCTTCTTTGACAAAAAATCTTTCAAACTTTACATTCCCAACAGGTTGCGTTTTCGGTCATCACTTGATCGATTGATCAAGTGGCGTGCTACAGATTGCTTTCCTTGGCAGCGTTGCATCAGTTAGTGTAACTGGCATCAAATCGCAGCGATGCCAACAAATTATGTGAGAAGACAACTTTTGAGTGATGACTGACTGATGGATTGGCGAAGCGCCTTTTGACTCGGCACTGAAGTCAGGAGTTAAGTATTTTGAGTGACGACAGAGTGCTCCATCATAACATGATTTTCACCTGGTGCTTCAAATGACGCATTTCAACATGTTTTGCATGACAACTGGGGGGTATGTTTGAATCCACTGATCCAAATTTTTGCTTTGGTTTATAGAGATCCTGGCCCACACACCGGAAAATTAAGTAATTGTAGTTTGTGTCTGATTATGTTTTCCATCATTTAAAATTTTAAAATTTGATTTGATCTCAATCCAAAATATTACTTTTGGATTAGTTTGGATTGAGGGAAGTGACATTTGCTGCAGTCAAGGTGAACAGGACAGTTATAAACTGGAAACCGCTATTTTTAATCAAGCTCATGTAAAAACAGGCCACCCACTTTTGGAGAACCTGGGCGGGTTGTCGTTGACGTCGCTGAGGGTGATGTTGACGACGGTGGTGCCGGCCAGCCCCCCCAGTTGTCCCCCCATGTCCTTGGCCTGGATTAGCACCTGGTACTGCTCCTTCACCTCTCTGTCCATGTTGGGCAAGGCCGTCTTGATCACGCCTGCCGCACAGCACACGTGGGCGACAAGCACAAATGTCAGCGTGTGCAGAATGGCATTTAAAGGAACGGCGCAGAACGGTATCAAAGCCGGCCAAGTATGCACATTTTTATTTTAAAATTCGTCTTCACCTGAGAAACAAGAATAGAGGTCACGTGACAAACTTGACATTCAAACGGCGAACTGTAGCCTAGACTTGCAGTGATTCACTTGAGATCACACGGTGCTTGTGCTACACATTTACAGTCAGATCAAATCTAACCAAGATGAAATTTCTCAAATCAATTCAACGTGCGCTTTATCTTCTCTAAGAGCATTGCACTGAAAAATGTTAAGGTATCAAAACTTTTACGGGAATTTCAACACTGGTTAGAAGAAAGTTCATCTTAAAATAATACCGTAATTCCATAGGTGTACTGTAAGTGGTATAAAAACAGTAGTTAGATTGTGTGTGTGGTTTTTTTTATTCAGTGTAGCTTTAAAGTTTACTTGGCAGAGAAGTTAAAATATTCATTTAATTACCGGTACTTTGATATCATCTTTAAGCCTGTTTTCTTTTTTTGCAGTTAACTCCATTTTCACGCAGCATAACAGTAAAATGCTGCTTCACCATGTTTGCTTTAAACTCTGGGCTCCACTAACTGACCCTAGTCTGTAAATTTCAAAGCCCTACCAGGTTTGTATCCCATTAGCATTTCTTGAATGTAATCAGGAACTAAAGTATTCAGCGATTTATAGACTGTACACTTGATTTAATCAAAATTATATGCCAATTGAACAATAACATTTGACTTGTGTATTTATACTTCGGACATGAATAGAATAGTTTAAAATGAAGATTTTTAAGAGGAAAAAAATGCTTAAAATACCTGTAAATTAAAAATAAATATCATCTAAATTTGACACTCGACGGCAGACATGTCCGGTCCTCAAAGGCCAGTGTCCTGCCTGTTTTCCGTCTGTCCCTGTTGCAACACACCTGAATCAAAAGATCATGATCGGTATCAAGCTTCTTCAGAGATTACTGATGAGCTGATCATTTTAATCAGGTGTGTTGCAGCAGGGACAGACGGAAAACAAGTAGGACACCAGCCTTTGAGGACAGAGTTTGGACACCCCTGCTCTACAGAGAAGAGTGTTGTTGTAACCACCTAAAAAAACACAAATGCCACTTCATCTAGAAACTTTCTTATGCCTCCATATCCATCCATGTTCAAGCCACCAAAGTATATCCACTTAAAGCCTCCAGTGGCTGGATTATATACTGGGCTGTAGCGGGGCTTTCCACGCCGTGACGAGAGGCGCATGCTACTAGCTAGCTCGTAGCAAAAATCAAGATTTTTGTTTGAATGTATGTTTGTATGTTTAACTATCAAGATAATTTCACAATAGCACCATTTGGCTCACCTCCCTCCTGTTCATTGTTTTTTTGATGATTGCTGACGAATGTTTGCCCAGATAGACGGACGCCCAGTCAGGAAAACATTTACTCTCGCAGCATGAGTGTTTGTAGTTGCCGCAGTTGTGCTATCCCGCCTCAGCAGGTGCTCTCCTGTGAGTGGCAACACCTTTCACTTGTGTCGCCGTTGTGATATGCATGAAGGTATTTTATTACACCAAGAGCTGTCCCGCTTGTCCCGCTGCTGGCGAAAGTGTCTTTTAAAGGGGGACATATTATGGAAATGTGACTTTTTAATAGCTTGTATACATATAGTGATGTGTCTGGAGTAAGTGGATACCCACAAAGTGTGAAATTAAATAACATTAAATGTTTTCTCTGCCTTTTTCTGAAAATGTGTCTGTAAGCAATCTATTATGAATTCTGCTGAATCGTGGTGTCACAATTGGGCTCATTTACATGTTGGGCTCAATTTTTGTGTATGGAGTAAATCCCGCGCAGCACGTGGCCTAACTTTGCACCAGAGGTGGCTGGGCTTTGATATGGGTCAAACGGGTACATGGGGGTACAAAATATCTGCACCGTAAAGTGAGCCACTCGTCTAGTTGCAACACCTTAGCGCTGGCCCCCTGGTTGAAATGGTAACAAAACGATTGGGCAATTTTTTTGTCAATTCAAAAGTGAATATTACATGTCCTATAATTCTTTGCGTATTTTGTTTTAAGAATAGCAGAAACTGTTTCAAATAGAGGGAAAAAATCCAAAACAATTCTCCTTTAAGTTCAGTACAAAATTCCTTCTCCCTTTACTGCCACTCAGCTGCCAATCCCGAAGCTTTTACCCCCGTTCTGCTGCATTGACTACAGCAGAGCGTGAGCATAAACAACAAAATAAATAACAGCGTTAATGTTTCAGCATAATTGTGTTTGGTCATTTTCAACCAGCGGCCATAAATAATTGTTAGCCAGTCAGCAACAAACCGACAAAGTGATGAGACGGTGAATGGAAACATCTGGATGCTGGCGGGTCGCTAATATGTTGATATGTCCCTCACATCAGATGACTTTAAGGTAATAATTTGGGATGTTTGAAGAGTCAACGTAGAATGAAAAGGATTGATGATTCTTCTGCATCCCACAAATTAGGAATCACTGCGAACATGGATTAGAACTGTTACCAGTTTTGGGGTCCACTGAGAAGTAGGGCTGCCCATGCAGGATGCTGTACACCACCCTGGCGCTGTTCCCGTACGTCGGGTCATCTGCGTCAGTGGCCGTCACCTGCGTTACGTACGTTCCTGCGGAGAAAATAAAACACACAAAAAAAACACTCGG